>NC_087548.1:58992580-59292580 GCF_963921805.1 Phalacrocorax carbo
CTCTCTCTTTCTCTCTCTTTCTCTCTCTCATTCTCTCTTTCTCCCTTTCTCTCTCTCTTTCTCCCTCCTTTTCCCTTTCATCTTTCCTTATTGTCATTGCTTTGCCAAGTGGCTCAGGATATTCCCACTGAAAAAAGTGACTTGGGCTGAAAGAGCTGAGGGTGAATGCAGCACAAAGAGGAACTGCCATGAGATGTTTGTGTTTCTCATTGGAAACGCACAGGTAAAGCAGATGGAAGAATGAAGCAGGAGCTTGAAGGGCTGCAAATCTAGGGTTAAAAAGGATAAGCAACTACTGAAGTTTAGCTGGCAAGACAGCAGTGATTCTTGTATATTAAAACCTTATGTGCTGTTGCTCCTCCAGGTCTCTATGGTAACAATAACACAGAAGGAAGAGAAACACTGAAGAAAGGCTGATGGAAATAAAGCATGCTTACATTCCTAAATGGGGTGGAGAATCTTGGTTTTGGGTGTCTTGGCTAAAACAAAAAAGTTTCATTTTCTACCTCTGCAAATGGGAGCTCCTCTGTGGTGTCTAAAGTTGGTGTAATATAGCCTGAATCCCATAAAGGGACTAATAAAAGAAAAACTATCACACTGACTGTCACTTGCTGACAATATTTCTCAGCCTTCTGTTGGGTTCCTGGAGGGAAAAAGCCCCACATTTTACACAACACTGCACACAAATGAATAAAACACTTTTTTCTGATGCATGACTATATCAAGAAACAGGTGATTCGGTTAGTATTAGTAAACACAAGTAGGAGATTTATTTGCTTTTATGGTGGGTATAGTTGAAGGCTGGCCTGGATACCTATACAGATACAGGTGATTATCTATTCATAGACCCATCAGATTGAAATTTGACATCTAGTGTCCCATGTTTATATATACATGAGTAACTTGCTTTTCAGTGCTGCTAAGCAACTCACATCATGAAACTTCTACCCACAGCAGCAGGTCATTGACGTAAGAGTTGTCTTTATAAAAAATTGAGTGATATAAAGGATTCTTGCAAAATATTTTCTCTTTCATCTTTTTTAGATTTTCTGCAAGCATTTTTTCATGCCTGAGACTTGTCATACAACCCACTTCTGGCACACAAGAAATACGTAGCTGTTGCTCAAAATGAACCTAGTACAGAGGTGAAAAGTACAGCAGCTGCACAAGGACAGGAGTACAGAAGTAATCAGTACTGTGAAGGACATAATTATTCATAGAAAATGCCAACTGTTTTCTGTCACATTGACATATAGTAAACTCCTACTATACCACTGATATGATGGACAAGGACATCTCTGAGTAATTTTCTACAATTTATGTAAAGTTCAAATTACTTAACGTGAAGCTAGGTGAATGGAAAACCTTTTGCCTGAATGACCAGAATTGGGGCTACTAATGAAACACTTCTTCACCAATACAGAGTAGATCAATTAAAAAAAAAAAAAAGGCTAGTGAAGAGCAGTATATGCTTTATTTTCTATAGCAGATAAAAGGCTCTTGTAAAAATAAACAAAAATGTTCTTTCATTCTTCAACTTTGCACATCTATATGTCTGTATTGAATGTTTCTTGTTTCCACTGCTGAATTACATGGAAGCATAGCAATTCTGGAAATGCACGAATAACGTTTTTATCATCGGTTTTAAGATATTCCCTCAAGTGCTATATATTTCTGGTATTGAAGAATAAAGACAATCCCTTCATTTACAGCCACATCCTCAGGGGTTGAACCCTCTCAGCTGTAATTTGGAGTATATATGGGAGTTCTAAAGTTTGTCATCACTGCAGGTTTGATCTTAGCTGCTGCATTGTATAAAGCAGCACTGTATAATTAGAAATCTAGGCTTTGCACAGGAGATGTGGATTTCAGCTTGCTCACACATTGTCAGCATAACAGTAAGAACAGTAAAATAAACTGCATTTAGTGCTGGCATGATGCTTAAGTTGCAACACTCTCCCCGCCCCCCCCCCGCCCCGCTCTACCCCCCCATCCCCATATTAAAGGAAAATAGATCATTCTGTTACAGCAGAAATCCATAAAATTAGGGGGTAGCCCTCAAATTTTACTGGCAAATCTAGCTAGTACATATCACATCAGTTCTTGAAGAAAGAGAAAAGAGAAAATTAAAATGAGAAAACAAAAAAGAAAAAAGCTAAAAGAAAAAAGACATAAACATATGAAAAGTCTCTAAAAGTGAGTAATAGAAAATGTAGAATTTAAATATGGTCCTCTGATCAGAAACAGTTAATTATCAACAGATCATTCAACTGGAAATCTGTTTTATGACTGCTTCTAATACTTTATCTAATAGACTTTAGTTGGCTGTTAGAAAATGAAACCAATTCTGCTAACATCATAATTAAAAAGGGCTAACATAGGCATGCCTATTATTTCTCCTGACAAATATTTCCACTGTTTATTATACCATTATCACCCAATCAGTTTTTAATTCCAAATGAATATGATTTATATTATGTGCTTTGGGGACTTTTCGTTATATTCCAAATTTTTATGTATTAAACATTACTTTTTTTTAAATAAATCATAATTGAGCTTTATATAATTTTGGATTGAAAAAATGTGTGTGCAACACCTACCTGGAACGCAGCCATCTTCAGTAATGAAATAGAAAGCAGGTACTGTGCTGTCAGCTTAGCAGAAGCATCAGAAAATACTCTTTTTTTCCTGGTTTTGGTACTATGAACAGATATGTCATTGTTCCAAATAGGAAAACAAGTTGCTGTCTTTAACTGCTTTTTATTAATTTGGAGAAAATGGTCTGAATTCCAATTTTCTATCTAGGTAGAATCTGTCTTGTCCAGATAATTCACTTCATCCTTTCAACTTATTTTACTGTTTTTCTTTATGTGATGATACAGTGAATTCATTGAGAAAATTCAGTAGAGAATTTAAATGTCTGTATACTGCACAAAATTTCTTTTTTTTCTCCAGAATTTAGAGATGTTCTTAATTAGAATTTGTCCAGCTCTATTTATTAATAGATATTCTGTATCTCCAGATATTTAAATGGGAACAACTTCTCTAAAACAGAGTAGCACTACTGAGTGATGCAACAATACAGATAAGAAATCATATATAGCATACAGTATAAGAATATCTACAAGAAAAGGTAAATACCAAGTTGGGACTTTCTCATATAGGATAATTTCTAATATCATACTAACACACCTGCTACAGTAATAGGATTATCTGCCAAATGGAGATTTATCCATAAAGGACCTGCAGGTCATAAAGAGCATGAATCTAAGCCTTAAATTGCCTTAACGCCACAGGTGCTGTACTTTGCCATGATGTTGTTCATCAGCTGCCTAGAACTGCACTCCCATTCATCTGTAGATCTGCTACTGTCATGCTAGATTAAACATCAGTATTTCACTCATACATAAGATAGTCCACAGTCTAGAAATGAAACTGTCCATCAGAATCCTCTGAGCAGCCTTTATAGAGATCCACCACAGTGGTTTTGTTCACCATAGCATATTTTAAGTTAAATGGTCATTGAGTAAAATACAGAAAAAGTGTGAAAGTACAGGGAAGACTCAACATTCTTTTTTTTACAATTGTTTTATCACTAGGCTTGAGGGAGACTTTCTCTTGTCCTGATCAGTCTGGATTTTCTTCACAGGGACATGGATCCAACAGAAAAAGTTAGAGTATGGACCCTATTTATATCTTATAGTAGAGTAGTTATCTTAAAGGAAGATTTAAACTCCCTTCAATAATGGAGAAAATTGCACAAATTTTTGGATTACAGGGGGTTCTCAGGTAAGTAGACTTAAAATGAAGGAAGAGGCATGGCAGGAAACAGCTTCGCATTTAACAATCATAATTTAAAAGAAAGGACTGAAAACTTAATTTGTTGAGGGAAGTAGTCTATGTGGCTATATTCATAAGTGCTTAGAATGTTCTTTATTGTGGACAAAGGTTTCTACCTGAATCCCAGTTAAATTTCCACTCTGGCCTAACTCTCAGATTTCCTATTGATTCTAGAGAACTTTATGCAGATTTTGGCTTATGTCCTTAAAAAATGCTACAGTGTATCAGATTGGTCTTCCATACATTCATTTCGTCATTCTTACAGCACTCCATTTACTACGTGTCTAGGTGTGGCCAGTGAGGGCAGTGAACACTGTTCTAACCACAGATATTCTGGGGTACATCTACTCTGTCCATTAGCTCCACATTTTGTTTTCAGCTCCCCTATTTATTCACGTGACCTGTATGTTGGTTTGACCAGGGCTCTGTCTGGATGCAACTAAGTCTTTAACTCTGAGATTAAGCTGAGGAAGGGTTATAGGGATAGTTTGATCTGCCTCCTACACACACTGATAGCATTACGTATTACAGTCACAAAGTCATTAAACTCCTTCTTCCACCTAAGCCAGTGTGCTGTCATCTACATTGTGTATTGGGAATGGCATCTGATCCATACTGTCCTTGAAAGCAGTCCACAGCATTGCCTGGCATAGACCAAAACCATAACAAGGAAGTAGTGAGGTTGCAACACTTCAGTATGTGTGCTCGTCCCTCATAGTTTCTTATATGGGAGAACTAGGGGACAACATATAAATGCAGTAGGAGATTTGCAGTAAACAGAATGTGGTACAGATGCAGCCACGCTGGAGACGTTTAACCTTTACCGGCACAAATACGAGTTTGTATCATGCAGCCAGTGTGCCATGTTATACCCCAAAATGAGCATCTTGACTAATGTAACCTATGTTATCTGCCTATGAAACGACTACAGAAATTATGAATCACAGAGAAGTGATTTACACTTCTCTTCATATTCCAGCATCAAGAAGGCACAACATAGGCTTTTACTATAGAAGTTGCTCATTTTTGGTTCTCTTCTGATCAACTGCTGCCCAAACCTCTTCTCACACAGACCCCTAATCTAATCTCAGTCAGTAGTATACCAGCAGAAAAGCTCCCCTACCAGATCTACCCTGAAATGCCATAAAAGGACTTAAGAAAAATAGTCAAATCACCTTAATGTATTTCCAGAAACTTGAATATTGTCCCACTCAGATGAGTGCTTGCACTGTTAAGCAAAATTCACTATGAACCTTTTCCTAATGTAAATAACTGCTATATGCTGAATGAACTGTGGAAACAGAATATTACTTTAGTCTCAGATACTCTTCACTGACACAGTCACAGCATCCAGTCCCTAGAATTTCTCCCAATAAACAATTTCTATTTCCATGTTTTACAAGAAATATTTATAAAGGATAAAAATAAATGGGCTTACTTCATTTCGTCAAACATGCTGACACATGCAAAGGTTAAATGCAGTGACCAGCTGTCCAAGTTAGCTTGAAAACTTTTTGGAATTAGTTTTAGGCTTTCTCTTAAAATGCTGGGGTGCAGAGAGAAAGAAACCATTAAAGCATATTCTTTTTCTCCCTCTGGACTTGAGGAGTCTACAGAGCGATGACTCAGAACAACAAACAAACTGAAAAGCAGCCAGACTGTCATGACTGCCATTCTATTGTCGTAAATTTGATCCCCCTTGGAATATTATTTTTAAGGACTGGAAAGACAACAAACTAAATTCTGCTCTCAGTTACTGTGGAACAACTCCAACTTTACTCAGTTTCTTCACAACAGTGAGGACATATTTTATTCCCAAGGAAAACTTTGTTTACAGAGCTTGTAGGCAATACTACAGAAAAAATACAATATACACAGCAAGTCTAATTTGCTGTTCCTGCTTTGCAGGACTGGGTGTAGGAAGTAGAGTGAATGGCTGCAATCACAGAAGAGCATTAATTTTGAACAATGCATGTCAGCAGCTAAAAGAAATTGGAAGAATTAATTATTTTTTTCCTTTACATTTGATATGACATTCATGGAATATGAGGGTTACATAAATACACAATTTATTGCTCCTTTCCTTTCTTTTACTGTGCATAAATTAAATTTACCAAAATCCTTGTTCTTTATCCCTGTTACACATGTACTTTGCACAGTGGATCATGCTGCTAAATTGAGGATTAATTACTGCACAGCAGATGAGTGGAGGTTTTACTCCAGTTCATGAGAGTTACTATGCCTCCATTTGCTGCAATGCTCAAGAACCAAAGGCACATCTCTCTAGCTCTCTGTTTATGCCCAGGTGAATGTCCTTTACATAAGAATTTTACATAAGAAATGAAGTCTCTTCAGAGTCACACCTGACTCTCCTTTCCCTCTATTGCTGATTGTATCCTTGGTTATGGTAGGGAATTTGGGGAGGAAATAGCAGAGGAGACATGCATGCTATTACCTATAAAAGACTTAGCTGAACTTTCCTGATCACCTTCTGCAGTTTTTTTCTCCTTCTATGTGTAAACTTCTCATCAGAAAATTTTCCACCCTCATCTGTTATATGCTTCATTCTGGCTCAGTGACCTCCATTATCCCAGAAAAAAAAAAAGCAGCTTTTGAAGTCATTTGAAGGTCAGAAGTCAGTCTACTTTTAGTAGTCAGACTCATCTATTAATTACTTTAAAAATTAGGCCTCTGTAGGCAAAGAAGCCTGATCTTAATTGAAGGGAATAGAGCCTGATGTGTTAATGATTGCTAGAGTATGGAGAAAGTGATAGATACTGTTTGTACCAGCTGGAATTTGTGCATAACCTTGACACACAAATTCAGAGGCACTGATTTACAGTCATCTAACCTGGTAGTGTCAGGATCTGCTGCACAGGAGAAAGATTAGAGCTTCCCAGCAAATGGAAAGCAGAGGAATACACTGGAAGTTAGATGAAAATTAGTCTCTTCTTTTAACTGTGCTTAAAGAGAGTTCAAATAAGAGTCCAATGCTTTGGGCCACTTGGATGTTGTGAGGACTATTTGCTTGCCCTGGAAAGTGAAAGAAATGTAATAGTTAGTTCTTCAAAGCAATTTCTTTTCTAATTAAAATTGTTTCATTCTTCAAACAGATTTTCTTTATTCATAACTAGATTTTATTAAAGGTCTTAACACTTTGTCAGCAGCACTGGATGGAATTAGACATGTCTTAGCATCAGACCAATTTGCAATGAAGAACATCTTAAAAGATAATTTTTTCTTAGTGTCTGGCTAAGGAAATCTGTAGTTACTTAGCTACATTTTGATATACTCTATAGTCTTGAAGATCAAATCTATTTATTTTTTTTCCCTCATATAATTTTTAGTGAATCTCTGATCATTCTTCTTTCTCTTCACTGGACTGTCTTCACTGACACACCTTTTTTAAAGGGCAGAACATTTTAAGCAAGATTTTTTTTAAACTAATATACACTAAATAGAAAGAAGATTATGTTATTCATGCTGTAGGCATGTTTTTCCTTAGTACACACAAACTAATGTGGCTGGGTTTTTTTGGGTTGTTCCCTGCCCTAATACCTTGGTGTACATTGATCATTTACTCTATTACAGCTTCCAGGTCGCTTTCTGCAAAACTGTTAGTCATTTACCCTTCAGGTTATTTTGATGCTGCTTCTTATGCATTTATCAGTATAAAATAAGCACTTAACATCACTCAATGTCCCTTCTTAAATAATTTCTCAAATTTATAAAAACAGTTCTTAATTTTAACCTTCTAATCCAAAGGACTTAGCCTCTTCCAATTAGCTGTAATAATTGTATTTTCTGTGAAAGTATGTATGTATTTAAATCTTGTGAGAGGATCTCATCACCATGTACCAGTACTTAAGGGGTAGCTACAAAGAAGATGGAGACTCCCTTTTTACAAGGAGTCCCATGGAGAGGACAAGGGGGAATGGACACATGTTGCTCTTGGGGAGATTCCGATTGGACACGAAAGGAAAATTTTTCACAGTGAGGAGAGTCAACCATTGGAATAATCTCCCCAGGGAAGTGGTTGACTCGGCCATGTTGGACACCTTCAAGAGTTGTCTGGACAGGGTGCTGGGCCATCTTGTCTAGACTGTGCTTATCCAAGAAAGGTTGGACTAGATGATCCCTGAGGTCCCTTCCAACCTGTGATTCTGTGAATCTGTGACTGCAACCCCCATTCCCCGTTCCCCTGTACCACTCAGGGGGAGAAGGTAGAGAAGCTGGGAGTGAAATTGAGCCCAGGAAGAAGGGAGGGGTGAGGGGAATAATAATGGTACAATAATACAATAATACAATAATACAATAATACAATAATACAATAATAATGGTACAATAGTTTCTTGATATAATAGTTGGTTAGTAATTCCTTAAAGCCTTCATCCATGGAGCATACTTGGAGACATATTGAAAGTCTGTTTGTCACAGGAGAATTGGATGACCTACTACATTTTTCAATTTTAGATTCTCAAGGTCAATACTTAGAGAACTACTCATACTGTCATTTCCTTCTAAACAGTCAGACAGAGCTGTCAGGAAGCCGAAAACAAAAATGAACCTGTATGATATCTTCTTTTTAGTTATAAACTTTATAAATTTGGGTGAGGTTATCTTCATATGTAGACTACCAAATATAGGTAAACCCATATGGCATTTCAAATCCATTCCTATTTCCTTTGAAACCTCTTAGATACAGGCTAGCATGTTTCTAGACTTATATTTTAAATATAAAAATAGAGAAATTGTTTTTGATGGTTTGGCAATAGGCAGTCCAGGCAACAGTGAGTTTTTGGGTCTTTCCCCCATAGAAACAGTTTTGTTTCAGATTAACATGCATGAAAAAGCTCTCTTTTATATATATATTTATTTATTTATTTATTTTTTCCTATTATGGTTTAACTCTAGCCAGCAGCTGAGCATCACACAGCTGTTCACTAACCCCCTGCACACTCCCCAGTGGGGTGAGGGAAAACATCAGAAGGGTAAAAATGAGAAAACTCATGGGTTGAGATGAGAACACTTTAATAATTGAAATCAAGTAAAACAATTATAATGATAATGATAAAGTTGGTGGTGGTGATGATGATAATATAATATACAAAGCAAGTGATGTACAATACAATTGCTCACCACCTGCTGACCGAAGCCCAGCCAGTCCCTGAGCAGTGGTCACTGCCCCCCAGCCAACTCCCCCTAGCTTACATACTGAGCATGATGTCATACAGTGCGGAATATCCCTTCGGCCATTTTGGGTCAGCAGTCCTGGCTGTGTTGCCACTCAACTTCTTGGGCACCTGGCAGATCATGGGAAGCTGAGAAGTCCTTGATGCCTAGTGCAAACACTACTTAGCAACAACTAAAACATCACTGTGTTATCAACATTATTCTCATTAAAAACCCAAAACATAGCACTAAACCAGCTTCAGTGAAAAAAATTAACTCTATCTCAGCTGAAACCAGGACATTTTCCCTGGTCTTTTTCTTGTACTTTTGGAGGGCTGGGGAAATAATAAAATCAGTTTAGAACCAGAAATTCTTAATTTTTGAAGAGTGTGTCTCCATGTTGTCCTCCTTACTTGCTAGCCAACAAAGCTAGATATCTACCATGACTTTAACTCCAGATGAACACAGCATATCCACTAACTTACTGGAGGAGAATAAATTAGTTGGTTCCCTGAACAATAAAAACAGCCAATGGCAGACTTGGAGGTGTTCAGGTATGTATGTATTTATATGTATATGATTGTTGATGTGTTATATACGTAATATTTATACACATATGAAAGATATATATCTTATACATCTATGAAATGCATTTTTACATCAGATAGATACATTCCTAGACAACTTTTCTAGGCTATGGACAGCATTCAGTTACTATAAGGTATTTTTTACCTGTGATTATTTGGATTAGATATATTTCCTTCCTGGCTTTAATAGGAAAAGGTACATATCAATTAAAAGTAAAGTTTATATATGTTCTGTGATGTACATCTAAATTCAGTTAATGCAAACCTAGGAGAGAATCTGTAGACTACATACCGTTTGGTTTCAGTAGGCATTTGACAATATTGATGGCTATAATCTTTGAGCAACTCTTTGACAACTGTCATTTCATGTAGTTTACAACATAATAATTGCTACCTGAAGGACAAAATGCCACTCTACCAAGAATACAAAGTGGTGGACTCTTATCTTGAATAAAAAAGAAAATATTTTTTCATCCAATGACATCTCGGTTGAAAAACAGTAACAAAACAAATCACGTCATTGTCTTTAAATACACTGCATGCAGGTTGCACCTGAATACACAAAAGGACTGTTGTTTTTCAATATTGTAGTAACTAACTAATAACTCATGGCATCTGAATTAAGAAAATATTTTTGCTGTAACACTGCTACTAAGTCAAATGTAGAAAAAAACTGTCCTTCAATCACTGTCATGTAATCTGATTAGGAAAAGTATAGAGGAAGGTGAAATACTGCATATGGAGTTTAAATGCAAAAAAAAAATCTTTGGACTGTGTTACTAGGAATTCACCTTTTTTTAAAAAAAGGCAATTAATGGCTTCTAAATGTTAATTTTATTAATATTCTGGTTTGTTATTATCCTTGGAAGTGAAACACTTTAAATGTAATGAAGATAATGCATAGCTATATCTTAGACCACACCAGTTCCAGTATCATGTCCTATAAAAGAGAGCCTTGATGAAAGTGGCAAGGAGAAAAAAAAGGATTCTAACTGAAGTTAAGTGAGTGATTAGAGGTCATTTTACTGTTTTACCTTTTTTTTTTTCCACATAAAATACTGTGTGGAAGACTGCTTTGAAAAAACGTGCAGTGGATAATGAAATACTGGAAATATCTGGATTCAAAATTAGTGTTAGAGGAGTGCTCACACAAGCATTTTTAATCTTACTATGCTTCCCTGGGGTTTCAGTATGCATACTGATAAGAAAACAGTGAAAAGGGAGGACAACTCGGCCATTATAATAAGAACAATCTCTCTCTATATGTAAACAGCAATAACAGACTTAATATGTGAATTGCTTTATTTCAGTTCTGGCAGTGAGGCAAATTCACTATAGAACTTGAGAAGGAAACAGGCTGTGAAACCGGCTACTAAATGATCTGAACCAGTTAGTATGGGTTTTGAATATACGGTTTAGACAGTGATGTGAAAGTGGTTTTATTTTCGAAGAATTTAACATCCCTTTGTCTGGCAAGAAATTTGCACAACCGATTCTTTTCTTACAGAGACATTTTAGTGACACGAACTTCTTTAAGGACATTCTATCAAGTAGTACTAGCATTACACATCCTTTGAGATTATAGTCAAATGCTTCCTAATGTGAAAATATTTGTATTTTTAGAGGTCTTTATTTCTTGCATTTTACAGGGTTGCACTTCGTGCCTTTTGAGATGCTGTAGAATACAGGATGCAAAAAGGAATTTAATATATAAAGCACATTTTTCAGACAACAAGGAAGATGCTGTAAAAGGGTTGTAGTACTATGTAGCCTTGACTTCTGCTGAGGAAAACTTGCTTGTCTTCTTCCATACATGGCCATCTGAGGCCTGTAAAAAATTATTTACAATGATCTTAAAGACCCTTGGCATTAATGGAGAAAAATATTCTATGGTGAATATAACTAACTGCCTTATGAATCTGAAAATATTTTCAATACATCAGAAGTATTTCAAGAAAGGCTGAAGATGACCTTAGTAAGGAAAGCCCATGTGCATTTTACCATGTTACCAGCAAGGTAAGAAGGAAGGCTTGAACTACTCAGATTACCACTAGGGGGGAGTAGTAGTACAGCCTCCCTCTGTGACTGCTATATTTAAAAAAAAAAAAAAAAAGTTTAAAATATGAATAACAATTTTTTTGGTGGGGAAAAAAATGGTGTTGTAGAACCTGAAGGGTTGGAGATGGCTATTTGTTCACTTTTCCCACTCCCAAACCAAACAGTAGAATGTCAGACATCCTGTCTCTAGTGTTTCCTTGCCATTTAACAGAGAACTTGCTCAGCATCATGTCTGCTTCAGCTGCCATTTTGAGGCAGCAAGGTTTCCTTATTTGAGTATTAGGAAGCCCAAGACTTAATAAAAATGTCTGGCTTTCAAAAGTTGGTCATGAGTATGCCTGCCTTATGTAGGACAGCAATTTTCTCTAACAGTATTTGCTAATGAGTTATGGTTCCTTCACACAACAAATATAACTACAAATTACTAAATACTAAACACAGAAGATAAATATATGAAGAATATCCAAAGGCAGTTCCACTTGATTTGCTGAACAGTATCAAAACAGTTGATAAAATGCTAAATAAATAGTTTCCAGCATAGTTTGCTGCTATCTATAATGTGCTGCACCCACTTTATAGAGGAAAAGCAACTCTTTTAGATCCAATCTATATTCTGCAGAATTTCCTTCTAGAAGTCAGGATTGTGTACAATCAAATTAATCAAAGTAAATGAAAGCAGAATGATTGGATTGTGACTGTCCTGGGGCTGATGGCATAAAAAATATTAAGTTCTTATAACCAAGGTCTGCAAAAAGTCATAAAACTGCAGCAGTTATAAAAATGGAAGGGGCACATGAAAGGTACAGCATTATTTGTGTACAGAGAAGAGATCTGGGAATTATCACTGGTTTCTAAGTAGCAGAGAAAAAGACTCATCCTTCACTTGTGAATGAGATGGCTGTTATAATTAATGGTACCTTCTGAAATGGTTTCGATCATTAGGGTTCCAGTGGCTGAATTAAAATAAAATGAAGGATGCATATTCTGATACTAAAGCAGTGAAAATGTATTCCTTCTCAGTGACAGATACAACAGATCATTTTACATGGAAGTGTTTTACTGAAAGTGTTTCAGCTTTGTAGTTCCCTGGGAAAATGAAGAGTAATGTAAAAATTGGACAAGATGAAACTAGCTGTTTCATTCCAGATATTGACTGCACAAGTCACTTTCAATAAATCTGCTGCTTATTGGACTTAAGGCAGCACTTCGTTGACATTATGAAGGCTGTACAAAATGTTCTGTTTAGTAAGATAGTCTTCTGGTACTAGAAGCTGAAGCTTATTCTAAAGATGTATTTGGGTATGTTTTCCAGTATGCAAACAAACAAACAAACAAAAAAAAAAACCCCAAAACAAACAACCCTTGAATTGAGTATAACAGGTCTGTCACAGAATAGCTGCCAATACAATGTGATCATAAAGACACTTTTTTCAGACTACTGTAGAAAGGAAACCCTTGGTAAAAAGAAGCAATATTTAAGTTCCTTTGCCAGCTCTTAGGGCTGATCCTTTTCATCAAAATGTAGTTGCCCAAAACCTGAGAGTCTGGTCTAAACTAATTATTTCAGTTCCTAGAGGTGAGGAAAACCAAGAATCATTTCTATGTCAAGAAGCAGAATATGATCGTAATTTAAGTTCACATTTAAAACCAAGCCGGGGCTTTACACCAGTGGTTTCTTCAGGCCTGTGTTTTTGCCCCACAGGAGCATGGTGGTCAAAGTTTGCTGGATGACACCTAGGTCTGACACAAATCTTCTCCCTGGAAAGCCTGCTAATGGACTAGTCAAACAATTTCTGATTGCTTCCCCAGTCAGCTGGTTCCAGGAACATTTGCCTTGCACACTTGATGGGAGCTGCTGAACTTTGCAAGCCAATGGAGTTCCCTTCCTTCCCTTTCCATGACATGCCTGAAAAATGGTGCCCAGCAGGTGTTGACAGCCTGATCTAAAGGAAGTAGATTTTTATAATAACAGAAGGATCTTACATTTCTGCTTCTGCCCTTTGTTCCTGCTCCAGTACTACCTGAATAGTTGTCAGACACTAATTTGCTGACACAGAATTTCTTTCTCCTATTATAATGTATCTAGACTGCTGACTCATCTGTGTGAGAAGTGTGAGAGGTCAGCAGATTTTGTTCTAGACTAGCAACCGCTTTATCTTAGGTTCATACTTAAATATTTAGAGTGAAGGCAGTTTAGCAGAGGGCGTCTCAATCTAGCACATTGATACCCACCATCAATGCACCCTGAGATCAAGGGAAGGAACTACCTTGTAGAAGAGCTTCTGAGTCTTGGCTTTAGAAACTGTCTAGAGAAATGTTTCTGACTAGAAACACAATTTTAAATAGCCTAGAGTAAATTGGTCAAATCACTTCCTATTAAGAAAACAATCCCTTAGCAAAGGAAGATATTGTTGCTCTGCATCTCATCTTGGTTCTGGTTTTAGGAATTTTCCAACTATGATCCAGCACATGCTAAAAGCCTTTAGGCTGATCAGAGTCAGTATTAAGGATGTTCTGCATAGAACAGCAGCTTCATGACGGGGGTGCAATCCCTTGCATGATGTGAGAATTCACGTTGCCTAGATTCTGGCTCAATATTCCACAAATTGTCCACCTGAAAGTCAGGAGAATATATTCCAAGTCTCCATTAAATGCTGTGATCACATTATTTGCTGACTTTTATTTAATTTTTTTTAAGTGCTCTGGTACAGGATTTTTTTTTTTTGGTAGGATAATAAGTGGTAATATCATCAGATTCTCCATTTAAATGAAAAAAACAAGCTGTTACCAACTGCCCAAACTCTTTGAGTCATCATACGGAAATAACAATCTAACTTTTGCTTGACAGATTATAATAACTCTCAAATGACTTTTTTTTGTTTACCAAAATATGAAGTGAGATATTGCTGCTGTTATTTTAATCTTATCTGATTTCATTTCATTACATAATGACATTACATAAATAGTTATTTATCATCTAAAATGTTAATTAATCTAGTACTTCTACAATAGATAAAATTCTGATTCAGTAAAGCACGTATACCAGCAAAGAATTGGCATTAATGAGACTCAGTCACCTGCTTAAAGTTAAGATACCTTTGAGGAATATTGTTGGAATTTGATATCTATTTAGAGGTGGTGGCATATCTGAGTGATTTGCTTAATGCAGATATGATGTCCCTCCTCTGCCTCTTAGACCTGTTCTTTAGATACTACTCTGTTTGTCTTTGTGCTTGCAGCCAGGTCAAACAGCAGTTAGGATACACTTCATAAGGTTTAAGATACTGTGTCCTATATAAGGTCATCACATATGCTTACTCCATAATGGGTGAAGAGAGCTGGGAATCTGTACTGTACCTTCCAGATATAAATAGGTATTTCAGCATAATTATATGATGTATTGGGCTAAGTGATGAGCTAATTTCAGCCTTCTAGCTTGTTCCAAATCCAGTCCATGGTTTTGCAAACCTTTGACTATTGTTCAACCACACTATAAACGAGGTAAATTCAAAAATTAAATGAATTGAAGGAATACATGAAAATGGCAGGGGGAAGTGTAAATCACATGAAATTTGTACAATAAAGTACAAAATTTTGAGTGCACTTCTTTGTAAACAATAATCCTTTGATGAAACTGAGTTTGGCCTGTGGAAATAACGATTCACTGTTATTGATTCATAGTCATAGGACTGTAAAGTTATTAACAGGAGATATTATTTTTAATCTGATTTGGGGAAAAGAAACTGAAAGAATTAGAGCTTACTAGCTGGATAAAGAAAGTGGAAACTTACTCTGTATTACTTTAAATGAAATATTTTAGACCAGATATTCTGCTTTCAAATACTTCTGTTTCTAATTAGCAAAAGCAAATACTACAAATGTATAATTTTCAGTAACTATTTCTGACTAAGGAGTTTGTAAGAAAAGAGTCAAAGTAAATGGGACTGTTTATTATGTAAAATAGCCAAGAGTTTAAGGATTTCTACTTTTTAATTATTTATTTATTGCCACAGGCCATCATTAAAGACATAGATTATGATTTTCTGGTCTTTCAAATGTCTACCCAACCCAGTACGCTGCCTCCAACAGTAGCCATAAGTAGATGCCAAGGGCAAAATAAAGGCAGTATATATGGTATTTCTTCCTTTAGCAGGGAGTTTGGCTTGTCACATACCTCTGAATGGATAACTACCTCTTTCTGCTTGTTTTAAACTTGGTTTTTTAAGTTCTGTTTGATGATAACTAGTTCTTAGAGAAGGAAAGATCATGAACCCTCACTGAACCTAAATATGCTGCTTATATTTTTGCAAATCTGTAATGGTAAACCTCCTCAAGTCTTCCCCCTGCCCCCCTCCCCCCCCGCCCTGAAGGAAGTCTCTTAGCTTGCTTTTGAGTTTTACTTATGTGCTATATTTTATCAACTTTATTGCCTAGAAAATGAATCCTTTACAGGCTACTTTATCTATGCTTTTTGAAATGAAGATGCCAAAACTGCATTCCATAATCAAGGTGTGGGTGAACCATGATTTACACAGCTGCATAATGATAGTGTATCTTGCACTCTATTGCTTTCCTTATGAATCTTGTTTGATTTGCTTCTCTCACCTAGTAATACAGCTGTGCTATACACTAGATTAATGATCCAATTGATGTTATAAATACCTCTTGTAATTTTCTCTCGGAGCTTGTATATTCATTTAGTTCCAGCTCAATTAACTGAACTGGGTGTTCAGTTGGAAAGATGTGGGAACTTAAGTAAGCATGGGTGTCTCTAAATCATGGCACTATGGCCTTACACAGTGTCTGGTCAATATAAAACGCAACACAGAGAAGTTAAACCTTAATTAACTTTTGAATTAGGCTTAAATCATAAATATTTCTCAGTCTAAAGAGGAAGAAAAAAGGATTAGTATGTTACTCCTCTGTGGAAATTGCAAATTCATCTATTTTCATGAATTAATAGAAGTGATCAATTTTATCAGAGAACAGGGCTCAGTTTCTTTCCTGTTCTCTGGCTTTGGTTCCTAGAAATATTTCTGGAAACTGGTAGATCTTTCTAAAAAGTAGATTTCTATAAAATATTAAGAACTTAAAGTTATTCTTTGGACAAGGTCCTGAAAGCAAGTGATCTTGTATAGAACCCTCCACACTAAAGGAGTGATTTACCTGAGAAGACCAGTAAGAAATTAAACAGATGTCTGAATTTCTGTATGCTCCATTAAAAGTGTCAAATGATTTGATTCCTAATGCAAATAATGATACCTTGTCAGTTAAAAAAAAAGGCTATAGCTCCTTAAACACCTTTGAGCTGATAAAATACCAGAAAAATATTAAAATCCTCAACTTTTCAAGATTTATATTTAACATTGGATTATAGCAGTTAAGAATGAAAGACAGCATGATTCTTGTGAGTTAAAAATCTCTTAAAATATTTCAGTGTCCAGACAGAACCACACAAATTTAGCACTCCATTAACAATATTATTAGTATTACTCTTACTATGAATTAGTTTTATTTAATTTAGTATTCAAATTACACAAGAGCTCAAACTGTGCTGAGTATTGCAAAAGCACATAAGAAACACTTCTAATCTTACATCTTTTTTGCTGAATGATATAAGAAAATGTAAAAAACAACTTTAAAATTGAAAACAAACAAGCATACTGAAAAAGGACTGATCAAATACTTTTTGTTCGGATTGTACAAAACAGTACTCAGAAGTATGTTGGTAGTCTTTTGTGCTCCATGAGTTATGCTTAGAAGGTATTCAGCTGGACAACCCTCTGGCCAGATTTTTCATTCTCAAACAGTTCTTACTCAACCAGCAATCACCACACATGTAAAGAAAACAACTGACGTACGAACAAGATTACCAAGTCTTGTTTCTGAGAATCACCCTTTGGGTTTGTGGTTGAATACACTCATACTTAACCTCCTAAATAATTTGGCTATGCCATCTGAATTTACTGCTTAGGTGTATTTAGGTGCTGCAAGGCCTAAATGACTTTGGAATCTATGAAATGTTTTTTTCGAGAATGGAAATTAATAAGATAAAGATGTCAGGCTTTGGTTTTGCAATATTCAGGAGGACCTGCTCTTAACTCCCTCCACATGGCTCTCCATTATCCCCTCAACCTTCAGTTCTAACTGCTACTACCTACTTTAAGGAGAAAATTCCTTGACAGTGCCTTAACAAAGCAGCAAACAAATCTCTGAAATCTCCATCCTGGAATTTTTATTCATCCAAGGAATGTTTATTAAACACCACAGAAGATTGAAATCTATTTGAATAAGGACTTAGGGTCTTACACGTTTGTGATGAGTCACGTAGCATTTCAAAATGTGAAAGGTGAAAAAAGAATTCTAAAATTCTTACCCTTATGGTATCTAGCACTTAAGAAAATGTGACTCTTAGATTAATAATTATACTTGTGGATACACAAAAACAGATTGTGGAAGAGTGAACCTTGAAGAAAGACACAGAGAAAGACTAAATATGCAAAAATGGTTGCATAAAAGCCCATATGATTTAATGAATTTTTGAAGTATATATGAGAACAAAAACACTGCCTGTGTCTCTTAATTGAATATATGTACTGAGCACTAACTCAGCCCTTATTCAGGAGTGCTGTTATGTTAAGGATTATGTGACTTAAAGTGGGCCAGCTGAAGGGATGGTGGATAAATCCTGCCTAAACATTCATTCCATTAATGTTTTGGGTTTTCTGTTTTGTTTGGTTTTTGTTTGTTTTTTTTTTTTTCCTGACCAACTTTAGACATGTCTATCAGTTGGGTACTTAGTACATGATAATGGTGTTTATAGGACAATGTGTTTTTCTGTAAGTGATACTAAGCTCAGGAAGGCTTATAGGAAAAAGACCCCGAACATATATTTAACTGTTTATCTTGTCAGTAATAATGTTCTGGTCACAAAGAACAGTATTTAACCACTACTACTTTTTTAGGAGTAAATACCAGGTATTTAATCATTGAAAATAATTACCTAATCTCTCTTTGCTAAATGGAAGGACAGCTTTAAATGTTTTTCTCTGGAATGTGCTGCACCAGTGAATAAGTCACTGTAGACTCAGAGAGTATAACCATTGTTAAAGATTCTGTAATAGTGCCCAAATCCACTTACCACAGGATATATACGTTTGAGATATAAGGTGGTTTGCATGTAACCTAGATCTGTTGCAGTGAGTGAGGAATTATACCCTGAGCTCAGCCCAGTGAAGCAGGACTGAGACCAAATAAGGATGTCCAAAGCTACAATTGTTATTAAGACTTTTCCTTTTATCTTCTGCCTAAATCAAAGGCATCATACCTCAATTCACCCAAGGCAGTCAGAGTTCTGCTCACAGCTACTCCTCTGAGCACTTTAGTGCCCTGGTACTTTTTCCATCCTGTTGAGGGACTGGGTGCTTGGCAGAGTAACTGCAAATTCATTTGAGGAAAAGAGTCCTTGTTCTGGAAATTCCTAAGGAGGACTGGAAAGGTCAAGTTACACACAAAATATAGCACCACCTTTTATGTATTGAATTTAGAAATGCTGGACGTTACCTCAAAGTGCCTCAAATACAATTCAGTAGATAGGGTGCTTGAGAAGGCTGACAATAGGGATCTGAGCTACTTGAGGCAGAGAAAGCAACTGCATAGATCTATACTATACTATAGTACACTAGAGTATAGTACTATAAAGGAGATGAGGCAAAAGCAGAAAGCTTCATAATTTTTTAAAGAAAAAAAAAACCCTGTGTAGCTCTTTCTAAGAATTAATCTCTCCCTATGCTAAAGTAAAGCTTCCTGGCCCCAGACACTGAAAAGGGAGGATACCCAGGATTCCTGAATAAAGACTCCAAGCTCCCAAAGGGAACAAATTTTCAGAGACATTTCTTATTGGCTAGCTTTAGGTGACATGCAAGTTTAATATTCTCTGAGACTTCTTTGTTCCTGTTTAATCCTGTTCTGAGATGCCTAATTTTCCTACTGCCCAGATCATCCAGGGTTACAATTCTTTCAGAGAAGCAGAAATTATTTTCCAATGCCAAGACGCTAAAAGTAGGCTTTGCTGCATGTAAGGCTAGTTTCTGTATTTTCATATTGATCTAGCTTTATTCCAATTTTAACCATATGTGTGAGTTCTGTTGAAACTAGTGTGATTAAAGCACATACTTAAATGGCTTATTGAACAGAGTATGTCCTAACTGATGCAAATGCTTATATGTTCTTTAGAAGCTAAAAATAGTTAACCATAGAGTGCCGTCATGGAAGGAACATAAATCACACAGACATTTTTCTCTTAAAATACGGAATAAAAAACTAACTATTCAAAATGAGCTAGGAAAAATAGTGAACCCAAACATCTTTACCTCTGAGAAGCTCTCATTATTTTTTTTTCTGAAAACCAGCCTTTTATTCTGCAGTTAAATATCCTATAGCATTTAGTAATCTGTTTTATTAAATATCAGAATAGTTCCCCCGAAATAAATTCCAAAAATTATCAATTTTTATTTATTTATTACCAAAATATAAAAATTACTAAATTACCAGGATATGTTTATGTATATGTAGCTTCATCTAGTTTTACTTACATGTTAACAAAATATAAAAGATGAAAAACACTGGCATGACAGTTTACTATGATAGAAAAACAGTTTGTATGCATACATGTATATTGACTTCTGTAATCAAATTCATAGTAGGGAGTCTTCATTTGTTAGTGATATTAGAAACTGTGCTATGACAGCAACATTCTCAGTAATTTACTTCCTGTTTGCAGGAAAAAGTATGCTTCAAAGCATAATCATAGAATCATAAAATGGTTTGGGTGGGAAGAGAGCTTCCGAGATCAGATGAGTCCAACTCTCCTGCCATGGGCAAGGACATCTTTCACTAGATCATGTCATTCAAAGGCCCATCCAGCCTGACCTTGACCACTGCCCATGATGGGTATTGACAGCTTCTCTGGACAACCTGTTCTAGTGTCTCACCACCCCCATAGTAAAGAATTTCTTCCTTATATTCAGTCTATATTGACCCTCTTTTAGTTTAAAACCCTTGCCCCTTGACCTTTCACTACAGGCCTTGGTAAAAAGTCTTTATGTTTCTTATAAGCCTCCTATATATTTTGAAAGTCTAGAATAAGGTATCCCCAGAGCCTTCTCTTCTCCAAGCTGAACAACCCCAACTCTTTCAGCCATTCTTCATAGGAGAACTATTCCAGTTCTCTGACCATTTCTGTGGCCCTACTTTGGACCCAGTGTAACCGGTCCATATATTTCTTGTACTGGGTACCCTACAGCTGAACACAGTACCCCAGGTGGGGTCTCACCAGAGCAGAGCAGAGGGGCAGAATCACCTCCCTCAACCTGCTGGCTACGCTTGTTTTGATGCAACCCAGGATGCAATTGGTTTTCTGGGCTGCGAGCACAGATTGCCAGCTCATATTCAGTTTTTCATCCATGAGTGCCCCCAAGTCCTTATTTGTAGGGCTATTCTATTCATTCCCCCCAGCCTATATTGATATTGGGGCTTGGCCCCACCCAGGTGCAGGACCTTGCACTTGCCCTTGTTGAATATTACGAAGTTCACACGGGCCCACTTCTTAAGCTTGTCCAGGTTTCTTTGGATGGCATCCCATACCTCTAGCATGTTGGTTACAGAGATTTTGTCTCTAAAACATATGGCAGTGGCCGCTTTAGCAGAGAGAATAGAAATGCAGGTGAAGTGGTAAATATTTGCTATACGTTGCTGAGAATGGTTTTCTTTTCATATAAACAAGCAACACACAAAATTTCTGAGAGTGCCAAATAATACATGGAAATAAAAATAACTCCGTTTTCTCTTTTCTTCCCCTTCCCCGCCACCATTGCATGACAGACGCCTCAATCACTGATTTATAAGTGTGATAGAGATGTACACATACGCATGGATAATTTCACTGAAACATGAGAACCTTAATTATTATAGAATATTTTATCCAAACTAGAACATACCAGGAAATTGCAGCCGCTAATATCACTCCCAGAGAGATCACATCCTTTACTGTTATATGATCAATGAATAACAGGAAACCTCTTATTAATTCTTAATAAAATTCCTCTTTTATTTAAACAGCAGAGGTTTAGATTATTGACCAACAACAACTGTGTTGGCTCTTTGTTAAAGGCAAACATTCTGATAGTTACATTCATACAAAGGGCAGATTTTTATTAATTCATATTTCTATAGAGGTTAAAGAAAAACAGCTCTGTCTGTGAGTTACAAAACTAATAGATATTTTTCTGAGAAGAAAGTGCTGCCAAACTCTAATTTAACTTCTCAGCTCATGTTATTCAATTCCAGAAACTTTAGAGTAGATTGATATCACATAGATTTTTAACAGAAGCCATCAGGTTTTGGTCTGCTATTGTTAATAGGATATAAAGGCATCCACGTATCTGGAGCTGCAATGGGTCCTACATATCCTCGTTCATGAAATAAGAGCACTAGGCCTGACACAAAAATACTGTTTTCATAGTAGTAATGTAACAACAGCTGTAGAGGATGATTGTTGTCATATAATGCTGCAGTAATTGTAACTATAATTGTTGTAGAAAAAAACAATAACATTAAATGTTCCTAAAATTAACATTCAAAAATTTGGTAACTAAATCATTACTATGTCTGAATTATGGATTTTGGGTGGGATTGACAAGGAAATAAGGATACCAGAGCTGGAATGAATGTGGTATATACAGAGCTAGACAAACTAATGAGAGACAGAGAAGCCAAAAAGAAGTAGATGAGAGGGTGGGAGTAAAGCTGGAATGTGAAAACACAATTCTAAATACATGTTGTGTAAGACATTCCTGTTGGTGGATCAAGGAAGAGTACAGTTGATTGGAGAACAAATAAATTCTAATTAAAATGGAGTAGCAGAAATAATTAAGAAAGACTTAAGAAAACTCCCTGTGAATAAAACTACTGACAGTGATTTTACTGTGAATAAAATTACTGGCAGCCTGTTTGATAAAACTGTTAATTTCTTATGTTAACTGTCTTATGTTGGGAAATTTCATATATGTTAGCTTGAATTTCATTTCCTGAAAGTGTTACACATTTTGTTTTTCATTTGTTATTATTATCAGTTGTTATTAATCAACTTGACTCGTCAGAAAAATTAAAATGCTGAAACATATCACTTAAAATAAAAAAGCCTGACCCTTTCATAAGTGACCTGACCACCCACAAATTAAAGCAACCTTTGAAGAGTATTAACAATTTGAAGAAAATTAGATCAGAAGGTCTAGTAATCTATAGTTTTGAATTAATAGCCTGAGTTTCCATGCTTTTGCAAGCACAATTAGAGGCACCATGAAAGAACGACACTTATTTCAATTTTTGTTGTAAATTGGCAAGAAATAAAATGAAAAATAATGAGACAAAATGGAAAAATAAATTTTTATTACCAGTTCAGTAAAATCTCTCCCTTTATATTTTGGGAAAGAAAGAAGGACATTGCTGAAAGCAAGGAGAGTGCAGTACTTTAGACAGAAATTTACCACATTTATTTTTAGAACATATATCTGCAAATAAACAAGCACAAAGCCCCATCTGCCTACATAAGCAATAACATGATGTTTATAATTCTAAGCATTGGTCACAAGAGAATAAACTAGAATGAAATCCCCTAATAGTTGACAAAGAGAGCTAAAGAGAGAGATGTTGAGGAAAAGAATACTGACATTTACTTCGTATAACATGGTGATCTAAAATCCAGGACTGATTGAAGAATATCTGAAAACTTTATTTGATTAAAGTTACAATTCACAGAGATCATAACTATTTATGACTGGAAATTTTACAATAAATAAATTATTTAAAATACCTTTGGCGCACCTATGAAGAGTTTGTTCGTGATCAAATTTTTCATTTTTTGTTCAAGTAAACCGAAACTTACTTTAAAAAGTAAAACAAACAAAAATAATTATTTTGTAAGCAAATATTTTGTAATTTCTGAAAATTAGCATTTTTATAAAGCTTCTAATTTATGAACCATCTCATTTTATAAGCCAGATCATCTCATCTTCTTCCCTACTTCCCCTGATTAACCTGTGGAAATTGTCAAGGTTTATTTATATGGTATATTTTTTCTGAGGAAGAAAAACATGTTGCTATCTTGGGGGAAAATCCTGCCTAACCTTACTTTCCTAGATTAAGACAAACAACCCGTTAATTGAAGCCTAATTACCAGGGTATATGTGGCCCATGTTTACAGACATTCAACCAGACTGGAAAAATAAAATGTGAATTTTGCTTTGGCAGAAATGCAGAATTCACGTTAGGTGAAAGTGGCACAATACAATCACTCACATCCCTTACTTTCTGTTATTGATCTTATGCATCCCACAACAGATAAAGTTTATCTGTTTACTCCAGGCTACCCTATATATATATTTAATCCCCAGGGCTATTAATCCATTTTTTCTGCTAAGAACATAATATTTTTTAAAATTTTGTTCTTCTTTGCTTTTTCAAGCCAGTGTGCTGTGGGTGATAATAAAAAAGATAGATTTTGGAATATAAGGGAAGAAACCTCCTGATTAAGTACCTTTACTCCTATATTTTAACAGTATTTTTATGACATCTGAAGCTTCAAAAACAACTGTGTTGTTAATGAAAAACCCATAAGAACAGTCAGAGCTAGTATAAATTTAATGAACACTTCATCTGAATATGGTACTGTGTTCAGTCCACAGGAAGGAGATGGTTCTTTCTCTTGCAGCTCACCATGGCTCAGAGAGGTGGGTGGACACCCAGTTGCTCACCTTTCAGGTGGCATGGGATTGCACCTGGCACCTCCTGCTTCAGAAACCCCAACTGAGATACAGCTTAGCACTGAAACTGAAAATTGAAGCCTTTCTTCAGGGTTAATTGCCCCAGGCACAAAGCTTGCTGCCATCAGATGGCCCTTTCCTAGGGCATGAGAAGCTCTCTCCATATGGCTCCTTTCTGCAGCCTCAGCCTTCCCTGCCTCCAAGGGGCTACAATGGTTTTTCTCACTGGCCTGTCCTGCAGTCACACCACTGCAGGGGCTCAGGACCACATCTTGGGTCAGCTTGTAGAAATTTAATCTTTTCTGGACATTCTTCAAATGGTGGGCTAGAAATAAAAAATAAATCTGAAGGACCAAGAATTTATAACACCTGGTGAAAGGTTGTGGTACTAGCCTTCTGGCAAGGTCTAGCTCCCACAGAAAACTGGGGGACTCTCTTATGGAAGTCTTTCAGAAAGATGGGTCAGTCCAAAAGAGCTGGGTATTTGTTAAGAAAACTGTGATAAGAAGTGGTGTATGGTCTATTTCTAAAAAAAAGACCATGGCTACTGTATTATTTCCAAAATAAATGAGGAAATGTGTATTTTGTTCATACATAAATCAGAAATGAATAATTGTGATTTTCTCTCCAATTTTATGATTACTGAAGGACTTTTATTCAATGGATACAAATGATACCATGTCATATATTGGTAAAAAATTTCAGTGGTGGCATATAACCACAGGGGGAATATAAATAGGAATACAGAAATTTCTGAAAATTAGTAAGTTATCAAGTCTCTGAAACTATTAAATTTCCCATTTCACTGGATTATAATAATGATTTATAGTTATACTATATAGTTATAACTATACTAATTATTCAATGTTATTAAAAGTAGTAACCCAGGGAAACTTTTTGTAATTGCATTCATCATAGAAACATAGAATATCTTGTGTTGGAAGACACTCACAAGGATCATCAAGTCCAAATGCTGTCTTTGCATAGGACAACCCCAAAATTCACACCACATCTCTGAGGGCGTTGTCCGAGTGCTTCTTGAATATTGTTAGGTTTGGCACTGTGACTGCCTCCCTGGGGAGCCGGTTCCAGTGCTCCACCACCCTCTGGGGGAAGAACCTTCTCTTAATATCCAACCTAAACCTCCCCAGGCACATCTTCCTGCCATTCCCTCGGGTCCTGTCATCGGTCACCAGAGAGAAGAGATCAGTGCCTGCCCCTCCTCCTCCCCTTGTGAGGAAGCTGCAGACTGCCATGAGGTCTGTCCTCAGTCTCCTGTTCACTAGGCTCAAAAAACCAAGTGAATTTAACCACTCCTCATACACTTTCCCTTCTAAACCCTTCACCAACTTCATTGTCTTCCTCTGGACACTTTCTAGTAACTTTGTATCCCTAATATACTGTGCTGCCCAAAACTGCACAAGCACTCAAGGCAAGGCCTCACCAGCACAGAGTAGAGTGGGACAATCACCTCCCTCGACCAGCTAGCTATACAGTGCTTGAGGCACCCCAGGACATGGTTGGCCCTCTTGGTGCCAGGGCACGCTGTTGGCTCATGTTCAACTTGGTGTTGACCAGAACCCCCAGGCCTCTCTCTACAGAGCTGATCGCCAGCCTCTCGTTCCCCAGTCTGCATGTACATCCAGGGTTGCTGTGCCCCAGGTGCAAAATCCAGCACTTGCCCTTGTTAAACTTCGTATGGTTGGTGATTGCCCAGCTCTCCAGTCTGTCCAGATCCCTCTGCAGGGCCTCTCTGCCCTCGAGGGTGTCAGCAGCTCCTCCCAATTTTGTGTCATCAGCAAACTTAATTAGTTTTCTTTCAAGTTCTGCGTCCAAGTTGTTTGTGAAGACATTAAAGAGTACTGGCCCTAAGAGTATCCGTGTGGAACCCCACTAGTGACTGCCCACCAGCCTGATGTAACCCCAATTACTATGACCCTTTGAGCCTGACCCGTCAGCCAGTTGCTCACCCACTGCATTATGTGCTTATCCAGCTGTATGCTGGACATTTTGTCCAGGAGGATACTGTGAGAGACAGTACCAAAAGCTTCACTGAAATCCAAACACATCACATTGATTGGCTTCCCTTAGCCAACAAGGTGGGTAACCTTGTCATAGAAGGAAATAAAAATCATTAGGCAGGACTTTCCCCTTGTTTCCCATGCTGGCTGGGACCAATGACCGTGTCATCGTTCAGGTAGTTTTCAATAACTTCCAGAATAATCTTCTCCATAAATTTACCAGGCACAGAAGTGAGGCTGATGGACCTGTAGTTACTGGGGTCATCCCTGCTGCCCTTCTTGAAGACTGGGACAATATTTGCCAGCTTCCAGTCAACTGGGACCTCTCCAGATTCCCAAAAGCATTGAAAAATTATTGAGAGGAGGTCTCACTATGACATCAGCCAGGTCTTTAAGTACCTTCAAATTAATCTCATCAGGACCCATTGACTTATTAGGGATCTCACTGAAGCAGCAAGTTCTGCACAAGTTTGGGGCTGATTGCGAGTTTATCATCCCCACAGTCATGGTTCTCTAGCCCAGGGCTCTGGGGGTCCCTGAGCCCATCTTTGGTGTTGAAGACCAATGTGAAGGAAGCATTAAATGTCTCTGGTTTATCTATGTCACTGTTTGTGAGGTGACCATGCTCTTCAAGTAATTGACAAATATTATTTCTGGCTTGCCTCTTGCCAATTACATATTTTAAAAAGCCCTTTATATTGTCTTACAGTACTGGCCAGCTTCAATTCTAATTGAGCTTTGACCACATTGAATTCCCCCCTACAGTGGTGAACAGCATCTCTGTGGTCCTCCCATGTTGCCTGACCTTGCTTCCACTGACCATATACTCTCTTTTCACCTTATTCCTAGAAGATCCCTGCTCAGCCAAGCTGACTTTCTGCCTTGCCTGCTTGACTTCCTACATTTTGGAATTGTCTGCTCCTGTGCTTTTGGGAGGTGTTACTTAAAAAGTGACCAGCACTGATGGACTCCAGCACCTTCAAAGGCTTTTTCCCAGGGGACCTTACTAAGCCCTTCCCTGAGGAACCTGAAGTCTGCTATCCTCATAGCCTGAGTTGAGGTTTTGCTGGAAGTTTTCCTCCTGTTACTATAGATTTTAAACTGCTTCATGATTGCTGTGGCCAAGGCAGCCAGCAATTGCCACTTCACCCATGAGACCATCTCTGTTAATAAGCAATAAATTGAGGAACAGCTTTCCTGTTCAGTCCCCTTAGTACCTGTACCAAGAAGGTATCATCTAGATGGTTTAGGAACCTTCTGGACCTGTTTGTACCAGCCGTGTGGTATTCTTAGTTGGCAAATGGCAAGTTGAAGTCATATGAAGGGCAGATTACTTAGAGGCATCCCTTAGTTCCTTAAAGAATGACTCATCAGTGTCATCATCCTGGCTGAGTGACCTACAGCAGACTCCCATAACAACATCTGCTTTATTTGTCTGTCCCTTAATCCTTACCCAGAGGCTTTCAACTGTGCCATCACCAGCTGCAAGCTCCATGCATTCCAGCTCCTCCACTACATACAATGCCATCACCCAGCCTCACCTGACCTGCCTATTCCTCCTGAAGACCCAGTAACCATCCATCATGGCACACTGGTCATAGGATTTATCCCATCAGGTTTCACTTATGCCACTGATGTCATATCTCTAGGACTAGGCCAAGGTTTCCAACTCCTCTTGCTTGTTCCTCATGCTGTTTGTGTTTGTGTTGAACCATACCTGAAGTGTTTCTTTGTGCTCATCACTATGTGGAGCTGTCTGAAGAATCTCACTAGCACGCAGCTCCTTGAACTTTGGCATGCCATCCCATTGCTTATCACTGACTAACCTGGTATTGTCCCTTTCACCCTTCCAGAGGTTTAAACCTCTATCAATCAGCCCTGCTAGATCCTGAGCAAAATCCTTTTCCCCTTCTGAGAAAGGTGGATCCCATCACATGTCCATAGACTTGGTGATGAAACAAAAAAACCCAAAATTCTGCCAATGACACCAGCCTTGGAGCAAGGGCTGATCAACTGGGTCTGTCTGTTCCATTCAGTATTGTCCCCTGCTACTGAAAGGATTGAAGAAAATGCCACCTGAGCACCTGATCCTCAACCAACTGTCCCAAGGCTCTGAAATCCCTTTTGACTGTCTTTGGTCTTCTCTTCGCTACCTCTTCTCTGCCAACATGAAGAACCAATAGTGGGTAATAGTTTGAGCAGCTTACCAGACTAGGGAGTCTCCTAGCAACACATCTTACTCTGGCCCGAGGGACGCAGCAGACTTCCCTATGGGTTGGGTCTAGTCAGCATATGGGATCCTTCGTTCCCTTCAGGTGGGAGTCACCTATAACAACTAACCTGCTTTTTTCTTAACATGAGTGGTTGAGATATGGGGGGTGGGCTGCCAAGAGCACCCCACCATCCCAGAGGACCTTAGTCCACACCATCAGTTGTCTGCTCATCCAATTCTAGGGCCTCATACCTGTTGTATACGGCTCCTGGGAAGGTGAGGCAGGCTGAGAGTTGATTCTCCTGCCACCCTTGGAAAGTAACCTGCTTCCATTCTCACCCATCTCCTGAGTGTCTTCCTTCTACTTTATGGTGAGTGCGTAGGGGGTCCTTTGTCTCTTGTGCTACAGCTAGCTGATGCATCTGTCTCAGGGATGGTAGAGTACTGTTCCACCAGCCAATCTCCTTCTCTGACTGCCTGATACTCCTCAGCCTGGAGATCTCCTCCCACAGCTCCATCGCCAGAATGGAAGCTCACTGGTGCCATCATATACTGACCTGAAACTCAGGCACACCCTGCAGCCTGAGACCTGGATGACTGCATGTTCCCTTGAAAGCACTGTTTGGGGGGCTGCATCAGTTCTTGCAGATGGCAGGGCCACGAGGGATGCTGAGAGCACAGCTTTTTGCCAGGTGGATACCAAGGAAGGCTCCTGCTGATCTCAGCTCCTTGCAAGTGGGCTGTAGCCTCCATTTGAAGTGTCAGGGCCCTCCCTGCGTGAACTGCCATGCAAGCTGCCATGCCACACTGTTTGCCTGCCCTGCTCACTTGCATTCCCTAGGGGCCATTTAAATTTCCCATGGGTGCTCCTGGCAATGCCCCCACTGCATCAGACCTGCTTACAAGGTCTGCCAGGTCCCGCTGGGTCTCTCTGCCTCCCTCTGGGTTTCCTGGACGCTAGGAACACCCCCTTTCCTCTTCAACACATGCTCAGCCATGGAACTTACCATTGCTGCTTCTGTGCTCCTAGCCAACTTTGTAATAGAACTCTTGAATTCAATGTATTTTACTGAGAAAAAAAAGGACTACATATATGTCCAACATATAAGGCATAATATATGCCTTAAAGGAAGTGAAAGGCAGCAGTAACTTTAATAAAAATAAATTATTTTCTGGAATCCTTATTTTTGCTAAGGCTTCATTTTTTTGTTTAGGCAAAATATCTGTACAACTCTCTTTCTATATAGGAAAGTGATAACGTTGTTCATGTAAGGAGCTGCCATATACTAAGTACTCATGTTTATGAAGAAACATGCTATATCTGTAGCTATTTATGATCATTTTGTGCTATTTCCTTTTGTCACAAATCCTTCCTGGAGATAAAGCTTAGGGATGACATTTTGATGAGTGATAGAATTTTGACGCTGTGCTCACCTTTGATGACAGCACATTTGAATGGAGATTAAAGAAATTACTTTCTCTCATAGATTATGGTTTATTATCGTAAAAGTTCCCTAATTTATAGGAACTTATAACTGACTTTTAAAGTAACTGTAAATAGAAGCTAATTGCCACATTTTGTGCTTTAGCTTGCTTTTATTTATTACATCACAGAATTACTTACTATGGCTGGTATGAGTATTTATTGTTTTACCTTTAACTCATCTATCTCACATAGCCCTTTGCATTTCATGCTATCTATACACACCTAAACTTGGAAGCCGGCAAGGACGCCTGTAACCATTCACTCTAAAGCAACTCTGTGATGAACCATCAGTTTAACTCTTTCTAAGGAGACATCTACTACTTGAAGAAAAGTAGTAGTAAATCATACATCATGACTTCTTTGATATTGTTAGTACAAGTATAGCTCTTCTGAAGAATAATTAGGTACTTCTTACCTTTTCCTAACCAATTCTGTGTAGTTGTTTGAATAATGTTATATATCCATTGACATTCTGGAGATTTTTTTAAGCATGTAGATCAAATGTGCCATAATGGATTAAGCTAAGTTCAATCACTGCCAATACACACAAGTTCTTTGATTACATCTCAGTGACACCTATTAACTCCTATAAAATATCCAAGTACTCAATATTCTAAGGTTAAGAATGGAAAGGAGGTAAAAGTTTATGATGTTCTGAATCACATTATATATTGAAGCAGAATTTTGTATTATGAAACACAATTGTGACTATATGTTCTATTCCCATTCATCTAAAAAGTTGTTTGGGAAACACTGTTTTCTTCATAATACTTTATTATTTTTCACTGTATTTTCCTTTCATTTGTATTTCCTTTCATTGGTTAAGAATAACTCCATCGATTTAATATTTTTCTCTGGATCTCAGGTATGCTGACATCTATGTATTCTCTATATTTACTCTTTTCTACACTTTGCCTATACTCTTTCTTCTCTTACTGCTTCTTCTCATTCCCTACATAAACTACCACAATCTTGTTAAGAATCTTTCTTATAGAAAGTCTTCACTATACTAATTTTCCCCTTTAAGCCGTTTCTATTGTGCTTTATTATATTTTTTTACTATGAGGTGTCCAAAACTGAACCTTGTATTAAAAAAAAAACATTTAGGAGAATAGTTGGTTAAATTTTCATGAGCCATGCTGTTTTTCAAGGTAAATTTATAGACGTTCATAACCTCTCATTATGAGACATGAATTTTTATGAACACAGGTAAAATGTTTCTGAAGATTTACCTATCATCAGTTAATGAACTATTCATGACTATTATAAGATGGCCCTTCAGCCCCCTTCTCATGGCATTAACAGTGTAACTCATATTAACATTAATGTTATGAATATTGTGCTGCAAACATCTCTCTATCTGGATTTTGTTATGTTTATAGAATTATGTGGTGACATTATATTATAGAATATCTCAAGCTGGAAGGGACCCATAAGGATCATTAAGTCCAAATCCCTGCTCCTATTAGGACTACCTAGATCATATGAATAAGAGTGTCCTCCAGACACACCTTGAACTCTGACAGGCTTAGTGCTGTGACCACTTTCCTGTGTAGCCTGTTGTAGTGACTGACCATGCTCTCAGTGAAGAACCTTTTCCTAAAGTCCAATCTGAATTTCCCCTGACACAGCTTCATTCCATTTCTTTGTGTCATTGGTCACCAGAGAGAAATGAGCAACACCTCCCTTTCTGCTGTCCCTCTGGAGGAGGTTGTAGGCTGTGATGAGGTCACCCTCAACCTTCTCTCCTCCAAGCCGAACAAACCAAGTGACCTCAGCCACTTCCTTGTAAGTCTTGCCCTCAATGTCTTTCAGCATCTTGGTCTCCCTCCTCTGGACACACTCTAACAGTTTGATGTTTTTATATTGAGGCACCCAAAACTGCAGGGCCACACCACTGCAACGTAGAGAGGGCAAATCACCTCCCTTGACTGGCTATGTTGTGCTTGACACACCCCAGGACATGGCTGGCTCCTTTGTCTGCCAGTGTACTCTGTTGACTCATATCAACTTGCTGTTGACCCAAACCCTCAGATATCCTTCCATGGGGCTTCTCTCCATCCTCTCATCACTCAATTTGTGTGTATAACAAGGATTACCCTGTCCAGGGTAATCTGGCACTTTCTTTTCTTAAATTTCATACAGTTGGTGATTGCCTGGGTCTCAAGTCTACCCAGATCTCTTTGTAAGGCCTCTCTACCCTTGAGAAGTCCTAGTTTAGCTTCATCAGAAAACTTACTTAAATTACATTTGATTCCTGTGTCCAGATCATTCATACAAACATTAAAGAGCACAGGTCTTAAAATTGATCCCTGGGGAACAGCACTGGTGACTGGCCGCCAGCCTGTTGTAACCCCATTTAATAAGATCATAGAATCTTAGAATAGTTTGGGTTGAAAAGGACCTTTAAAGATCATTAAGTCCACCCCCCTGCAATGAGCAGGGGTATTTTCAACTAGATCACTTTGATCAGAGGCCCATCCAACCTTAAACGTCACCAGGGATGGGGCATCTAACCACCTCTCCAGGCAACCTGTTCCAGTGTTTCATCACAGTCATTGTAAAAAATTTCTTCCTTATGTTAATCTAAATCTACCCTCTTTTGGTTTGAAACCATTAGCCCTTGTCTTATCACTACATGCCCTACTAAAAACTCTGTCCCCATCTTTCTTATAAGTCCCCTTTAAGTACTGAAAGGCTGCAGTAAGGTCTCCCCAGAGAGTTCTCTTCTCCAGGCTGAAAAACCCTAACTCTTTCAGCCTTTCTTCATAGGAAAGGTGTTCCATCCCTCTGATCATTTTCATGACCCTCCTCCGGACCTGCTTCAACAGACCCATGTCTTTCTTGTACTGAGGACTCCAGAGCTGGATGTAGTACTCCAGGTCAGGTCTTGCCAGAGTGGAGTAGGGGGGCAGAATCACCTCCCTTGACCAGCTCACCATGTTTCTTTTGATGCAGCCCAGGAAATGGTTGGCTTTCTGGGCTGTAAGTGTACATTGCTGTCTCATGTCCAGCTTTTCATCCACCAGTAACCGCAAGTCCTTCTTGGCACAGTTGCTCACTACCCACTCATCCCCCAGCCTGTATTGATACTGGGAGTTGCCCTGACCTGGGTGCAGGATCTTGCACTTGGCCTTATTGAACCTCATGAGGTTCACATGGGCCCACTTCTTGAGCTTGTCCAGGTTCAACTGGATGGCATCCTGTCCCTCAGGAATGTCACACTGCTCAGCCTCATGTTTGCAAACTTGCTGATCATGCACTCGATCCCATTGTCTGTGTCACTGATGAAGATATTAAACAGTGCTTGTCCCAATACAGACCACTGAGGGTCACCAGTCTCCATCTGGACACTGAACCATTGACCAGTACTCTCTGAATGTGACCATCCAGCCAATTTCTTATCTACTGAAGAGTTCACCCATCAAATCTATATCTGTCCAAATTAGAGAGAAGGATGTTGTGTGGGACCATGTCAAAGGCCTTACAGAAGTGCAGATAGATTTCTTCCATAGCTCTTCCCTGTCCACTGATGTAGTCACTCCATCATAGGAGGCCACTAGGCTGGTGAGGCAGGACTTGCCCTTGGTGAAGCCATGCTGACTGTCTCAAATCACCTCCCTTTTCTCCATGTGCCTTAAGATAGCTTCGAGGAGGATCTGTCCCATCATCTTCCCAGGCCATCTTCCCAGGCACAGAGGTGAGGGTGACAGGTCAATAGTTCCCAGGGTCCTCCTCTCTACTTTTTATTTTAATATAACCCTTTGAGCCTGACACACTGGCCAATTGCTACCCAAGATATCATGGACTTGTATGGCTGTGTGCTGGACAGTTTATCGAGAAGGATATTATGAGAGGCAGTATCAAAAGCTTTGCTTAAAAGCCCAAACCACCACATCCACTGGCTTCCCTTGGTCAACTAGATGGGTGACTTTGTCATAAAAGGAAATTAAGTTAGTTAAGCAGGACTTCCCCTGTGTGAATCCGTGCTGTTGATGACCAATGAGTGCATTGTCTCTCAAGTGTTTTTCAGTAACTCCCAGAATAACCCTCTCCATAATTTTACCAGGCACTGAAATGAGGCTACCAGGCTTCTAGGTTTCTAGTAGGGTCTTCCTTCTTACCTTTCTTGAAATTTGGGACAACATTTGCCAGCTTCCAGTCAACTGGGACCTCTCAACTCCCAAGACTAATGAAAAAAAATGGAGAGAGGTTCCATGATGACATCAGCCAGCTCTTTCAGCACCCTGGGATTAATCCCATTGGGCCCCACAGATCTATGCACATCTATCTGGAGCAGCGTTTCAAACAAGTTCAGGATAGACTGGGAGTTTATTATCCCCTCAGTCATGGTCTTCCAACACATGGCTCAGGGACATCAGTGTTGAAGACAAAGGTAAAGAGGGCATTGTATGTCTCTGCTTGAATACGTCCCTATTTGTGAAGTGACCGACCTAGTCAAGTTAAAAACCAATGTTATCACTGATTCTCATTTTGCTGTTAACGTATTTAAAAAAGCTGGTTTGGTTGTTCTTCACAATGCTGGCCAGCTTTAATTCTAATCAAGCTTTGGCCACACAAATTCTCCCCCAACAGTGGTGAACAGCTTCTCTATAGCCCTCTGGTGTTGCCTGTATTTGCTTCCAATGTCCTCACACTTCCAACACTTTGGAATTGCCTGCTCCTGTGTTCTTAAGAAATGGCTCTTAAGAAGTGACCAGCATTCATGGATCTCAGCACCTTCAAAAGCAGATTCCCAAGGGACCTTACTAACTAGCTCCTTCAGCATCCTGAAGTCCGCTCGCCCCATATCCAGGGTCAAAGCTGTGTTAGCAGTTTTCCTCCTATCACCAATGATTTGAAACTCAACTACTTCATAGTCACTGTGACCAAGACAGCAACCAATCACCACTTTGCCCATGAGTGACCCTCTGTCTACAAACAACAAACTAGGAGGACAGGCTTCCTAGTCAGCTCCTTTAGTAACTGCACCAAGAAGTTATCATCAACATGCTTCAGAAATTTTCCATACCTGTTAGTGTCGGCTGTATGATATTCCTAGGTGATGTCTGGGAAGTTAAAATCACCCATAAGAGCAAGGACAGTTGATCTAGAGATATCCCTTAATTCATTGTAGAGTAATTCACTGATGTCGTCATCCTGGCTAGGGAGTCGAATAGCAGAATCCTAAAACAATATCCACTTTATTTGCTTTCCCCTTCATCCTTATCCAGAGGCTTTCAATCATGTTATCACCAACTGTAAACACCATACAACCCACATCCTCCTTTACATACAGCAGCACCCTGCCAACTCATCTGTCCTTTCTATCCATCCTGAAAAGCCTACAACCATCCACCATGGCACACCAGTCACAGGATTCATCTTGCCATTTTTAGCTTATGCCAATGGTATAATAGCTGTAGGGCTAGGCCAAAGCTTCTAGCTCCTCTTATTTATTCTTCAGGCTGCGTGCATTAGTATAAAGACATTTCATATGTGCTCCAGTATAGTGAGCACATCATGGAGCAGACTGAAGGGCCTTGCTAGCATATTGTCCCTCAAACGTTGGTGTGCTGCCCCCAGGCTTGTCTCTAGCAAGCCTGGTTTCACCTCTTTCCCCCTTCAAAACTAGTTTAAAGGTCTTTCAATAAGCCCTGCTAACTCCTGTGCAAATATCCTCTTCCCCTTTTGAAACAGGAGTAGCTCATCTATTGCCAACAGGCCTGGTGTTGTGTAGACCAATTAATGGTCAAAAAACCCAAAATTCTGCTGGAGATATCAGTCACAGAACCAGGTATTAATCTCCTGGATCTTTGTGTTTCTTCCCTCATCATTCCCTGAAAAGGGAAGGATAGAGGAGATCATTACTTTTCTTCCTCACGTTTTAGTGAACCTTTGTAATTGACCACAATTTTTTTCATTTTGGTGACAAATCAAAATTTCATTATTTGCTTTTAATTGCAGAACTGAATGCTTCATGTTAAATTCAGCATAAGTATGCCAATGTATTTTGATTAATAAGGTTAAAATTTAAAGAGAATGCAGCTTCTTTATGTAGATGGCTTCCCACTGGGATTACATGGAGTTGTGAACGTGAGTTTTTCCTGTACAATAACACTGCTTATCAAGGCTGCCTGGGATGTCAAGGAAGATTTGCCAAAATATATTCTTTCAAGCACATAGTTCAAATCTCCTCCCCAGACAGTATCTATCTCAATAATATCAAACTATTAAAATTTGACAGCACCCTTCCCATGCCTGTGTACTTGTAGTAGATTAAAAATTAATGGTGGCCAAGTACATCAGTAGTATCCAAAAAATCAACATCAGTTTAAAAGGCAAAACATAAGAAAATTAGGGGCAATCGTAACTGTTGTTATTACTGATCATTTAAATGCTGCTGTAAATGTAAATACTGCTGCATAGTGAGAAAGAAGTTTTTATCCAATATGAAATCTCCACTCCATGAATAATATTGGGATAGAGTCCAATTGTTTCTAATAAATTAATCAGATTGTCATTTGGTACCATTGAATAGCTTTTTGACATCTATTGAAAAGGTCACAGCTGGAGCTTTTAGCTTTTTGGATTGATGTATTAAACATTATCTTGTATTACTAATTGTAAATATGACTTCATAAAACCAGCTTATTTGTTCTAGATAGCTAGATGGTACATAGGAAAGATTACTCTACTGTAAGCAATTATTTCGTAATGATCATTAAGAAGATTGGTTTCCAGCTCTTATATAAATCAGTTGCTTGTGGGGTTTTACACAAATTTACTATTACCATTATTTTCCAAAATCTGTTGTCCTACATAAGAAGCCCTTGGAAAAGCTATTGCTGTAATTGAGATCTGACATGGTTTGAAAAGTGAAATCCTGGGGATTAGGCATCTTTCTTGATAAAAATTCATTCATGAAAACCTCTGCTGATTGTCTTTTTTGTTTCTAGCAAGAAGATATATAATCTTTTTTTTTTTTTAAACTAACAGCAGTCATTCAGTAACAATGTACTGAAGAATAAATTGGTTCAAAGCTATGTGTATAGAATTGATTTAGACATAGAACAGATCACTCAATTCCCCAAAATTGAGAATGATGTGACACCTGTCTGGGAAAGCTGACACAGGACTACAGAAATGAAGTGACATAGTTTTGTGTAACTTTGGCCAATTGAGATGACACTGAGCATTTTGGTAGAATATATTGGAGTTCAGAAAGATTTCTCAGTGGGGTTTTTTTGTTCTTTCAGTGAACTGTTAATATCCTGATTACAGTTTTGTTTGGAATTCCTCTTCGTGTAGACATTTGTTAATAACTCCATTAGTGGAGAATTATTTAGTTTATCTTTTAGTTTTGATAAATTTAATATAAAAGCCTATTTTATTGATACTGGTACAAGTTAGAAGTAACTTAGCTGGTGTTATTAGAATTACCTTAATGCACAGGGGTAATAATACTGTGCTTGTCACAGAATCACAGAAAGGTAAGGGTTGGAAGGGACCTCTGCAGATCATCTTGTCCAACCCCTCTGCTTGAGTAGGTACACCTAGACCAGGGGGCACAGAAGCACGTCCAGGCAGGTTTTGAATGTCTCCAGGGAAGGAGATTCCACAACCTGTCCATTGAGTAATGGACTCTTATGGACTATTTTGTCAGCTAACATAATGAAAAAAAGTTTAAAATTTAACAGTATTACTTGCAATTAGTAACCAGTGCCTTTTCAGGTGATAGAATTTTAATGTATTTTCAGAATTGCTCAAACTTTGATATAGTCTTTCTTCTAATAACTCATCTTTGAAAGACTTATCCTTTTTAATCACTTTAGATTGGTTCTTCTGAAGTAAGTATACTCAGTGAACTATGGAAGTCTTTGTTCCTTAAATAGATATTAAAAAATACATAATAATTTCAATAATTTTAATAACTGTACAAATAATATTAAAAAGCAATGTGTGAGCATGTCAATATGAAAAGGAGGATGCATTTTATTATTTTGTGTATGAAAAATTATATACCAAGTTTCATTTTGTAAAGCAATGTATGAAAGAATTAATACATATCCAAAATAAAATAAATAGAAAACCCACAACACACTGAACAAGAAAATGTTTGGAGGCAGTTAAAAAAAGAAGTGATAGGGAAGGAGGTATCCCAAATTACCTCACCCTCTCTCTAATATAGTTAATTTAATGAAGATTGAAAAGAAAGCCTTTGCACGTCTGGAACATTTTTTCCTCAGATTTCAAACACCTGAAGAAACCACTCCTCCTGAACAAGAACTTCAAGAGCAGAATAATGAAATTTTATTAATTTTTTGTTAGATAGATTGAAGGCAAAAAGCCATATCTTCCCTGGTTAAGAGTGGTCAAATTCCCTGCTCCCATCTATGAGACAAATGCTGTGGCCACAGATTGATAGAATAGACAAGCTACATTCTCAGGGTTGTGATATTAGAAATATTGCATTAATTTGACCAGGGAGAAAGGAAACACAGCAGAAATACTCAATAACGTAGTGTTCGTTGAGATCAGTAATACAGTCACCTCGTAAGGGCCAGGATGCCAGCCAGGACTCTTGCTTGGCTTGGTTCTAGTTATTACTTTCAAGACTATCTGTGCATTTCTATCAAACTAGATGCTAATGTGAAAGACAAATATTTTTGCAAAGCTTGCTTAGAAACCACTGCTCCCTGTCCACCGATCAAAGAAACTAGGAAACCTACACTATGTAGACATAATCTTTTCTGGTCCCTCTCTCGGGTATAGTACCTCATGTTTTTGGCAAAATGGCTACTGTGTATCCTAATCAATCTGTTATTCTTCAGTTGTGAATTCCCTCTAGGCATCTTTGCTTTCTCAGTGTGGTCTAACCATTGGGTATATAAAAATAGTCATTGTTGTTTATATTTATAGCTGTGCATTGTGATTTAGCCAGCAACTCAGCCCCATGCAGCCGCTTGCTCACTCCCCCACCAGTTGGACGGGGGAGAGAATAAGAAGGGTAAAGCACATTACATTCTTTACATCTTGTCCTGCCTGGACTGGCCCAAGGGCTACATCATGAACTATCTCCTGTTTAAACTTTTAAAAGGCTTGTCGTTGCTCAGAGTCACATTTGAAATCATTCTTCTTCTAGGTCACTTAATAGAGAAGGCTTACGATCAGACTCTAATTTGGAATATGCATTATCCATGGTTGTCCATTTTCCTAGGCGATATGTAACATCTTCTTTGAAGGGATACCTTTCCTTCACTCCGGACAGGAGTCTCCTCCAGAGGTTGAGGGCTTGTGTCCCTTTCCCAATTGCTTTGTCAACACCCCCTTCACCAGAAAAAATCCCAGTTGTTTGGCTTCTTTTCCCTCTAATTCCAGGACACTGGCCCCATTATCCCAGCATCGGAGCAGCCAGGTGACAATGTGCTCCCCTAGACGATGGCTGAAATATTTTCGCATATCTCACAACTCACTCAAGGACAGGGATCGGGTGGTCTCTATTTCATTTATGACTTCTTCCTCCTCTTCTCCTGATGGATCTGCTTCTTCATCAACCCCTTCTAAACATGTTGACTTTTATTTCCAAGACTTCTTATTGTGTATGGGGGTGACTGATACTGGCATGGGTTGATTCTCTGATTCAGCTCCAGTGCCTGTCATGGGGGTTTGAGTGGCCACAGTGCCTGTCACTTTGCCTTTCAATCCAGAGACCTTCTCTTCCCCTTGGGAGCACTGAATGCTGTTGAGCAGGGCTCGGTAGGCATGGGCCAGGCCCCAGCACGTTGCAGTTATCTGTGTCTCTCTGGAGCTCCCAGTGTAACACACTTTCTCCAAATATTCTACTAGTTTTTCACGATTCTGCACTTGTTCGGGGTGAAGCTCCAAAGCACTGGAGGTGCCCACTGCCCTAGGTATTTGCCCATGCTATCCCACATGCCCTGCCACTTGTAACTGTCAAGCCTCGGGGCAGATTTCTGGTAGATATTCTTAAGTTGCTTAGTCAAAACCAAAACAACATGCCCAAAAACTAACAATAAGTGCACCTTAACCACCCAAGGATGTTCAAGGTACAAAAAGGTTGTTGTAATAGAGGTAGAGACATAATAGAACAAATTTGTAAAGGTACTATTCTGTATTTCCTCCATATAAAATCTCTCAGAGGAGGAGGTATAACTGCTAATTGCCTCAACAAGGTGGTATCCAAAGCACAGTAATGGTTTCAGCAAAAACCCCAAATACCAGGTAAAGCTGAAAACCAGTGTTTGTATAACAAACCTCTGGGGCAAAACATCAGTAATCATGGCAGAACACAGCAGACTAAACAAACCAACACCAATCTTTAACACAAACTGCAAAAATGACAATCTGATGCTTTCACCAGCAGCTGCTATTATCCTGAACCCCACGTTGGGTGCCAAAAGAGACTGTGTTGGTTTAGCCAGCAACTCAGCTGCACGCAGCCGCTCGCTTACTCCCCCACGGGTCAGGCAGGGGAGAGAATCAGAAGGGTAACACTCATGGATTGAGATAAGAACAGTTTAATAATTCAAATAAAACAACAACAATGAAAATGCAATGGAAAGGAAAACTGAGAGGTGCAAAAACTGGGGCAAGGGGGTGGAGGGGGAGGGAAAGGAATGAACCACCAAAACAAACCACATGTGACACAGCCACCCAGTGACCCGACACTGCCAGTCCCTGAGCCACAACAACCCCACGCACCAACCGCCCCCATTAATGTACTGGTCATGGAATCACCTGGTACGGAATGAACACCTCGTTGGCCAGTCGGGGTCAGCTGCCTTGGCCGTGGCCCCGCCCCTCCTGGCCTCTTGCTCACATGGCAGAGCACGGGAAGCTGGAAAGGTCCCTGACCACCATAGGCACTACAGTGAAGATAATTATCCCTTTCTCAGCCAGAACCAGCACACTGTGTTTGACCTTAATTGATTTACCTGTACTTTGCAGACATCCTTGTCCTTAGGATGAGAGTCAGTTTGTATCAAAGAACACCTGGTCAAATATAAACCTCAAGAGAAGGAGATTGTAGAATATGACTTGGATTAAATCTCTTCTGCATTTAGGCAAAAGAAAGAAGATGCTTTATAAGTGGATCAGAGCAGTAGTATGAATACTCTGAAGCAAATTCTGGTGTCCTACAAATTTTTAGTGAAACATCTATGAATTTTAGTACTTCAGAAGTTGTATAGAAATTAAGTTAAGTTGAGATTTGGGAGTTTGGGGAGTGGTTAATGTTCTGAGCTAAAATGATCCAGTTTACAGTCACATTGTTCACCTCCTGCTTTAAATTTCATATCGAAATTTCTAGAATCTTCTCTCACCTCACTGTATGACACAGACAAAAATGAGTAACAGCTGTACACTACATGAATGTTACTAACTCAGTGTTAGGCTTCAGCTAGATAGTCCTGATTCAAGGACTGCAGAGCACTGGCTCAGTATGCCGCCTGTTTTTATATGGCTCCTGGGAAGGTCACAGTGATGGCACATTATGTTCACGTCTTTCTGAAATGTGGCTTGAAGTTGTGCTGACAGGTGAATCTCGTCTGCTTTGTCAGACGGGGTCAACCTTGCACAATTCTATTAATGTAATAGAACAAGAAAACCAGCAAGAGTCATTAAATTTCCCAATACAATGGACAATCGAGGACTACCATGCTCCTTGATATACCTTAGACTAACCTCAGAGTGGCTCTCAATTGCTCATTGACTGCTAAGGTCATTTCCCAATCAGTGCTTGAGTTAGCAGTGCCCTTTTAACATGGCTGTTATCCTGCTAGGGTCAGTTTTATTCCACCTGAGGACTGTCCTGCACTCCCTCAGTTGCAGTTTAAGCCAAAAAGAAAGTATCTTTTGGCTCTCAGAGTAGTAAAAAGGGGTTACAGAAGAATGAATATCAAGATTCAGATTCATTTCAGTTAGTAATGAGGCAAGCACACACGACAAGGCAATAACAACAAACCATATGAGAGACAGAAAGGGAATCTTAAAAAACCTGTCAGCACTGGGTCTGCCAGCATTATGAAATTATTGCATTTGGAACGGGATGATATTGCACAGCATGTTATGACTGCTGCTATCATGGCTTTGTCTGGCATCACAAGGGAGATGTTCAAGAAGGTATCTGTTTCTGAACAGTTTTTTAAATAGTGTGTTATTATGAGAAAAAAGCAGCAATACTGCTAGTAAGATAGTACTATTAGTAATATCAGCCAAATCATTGTCCTCCACCCAGCCTCCCACAACCGAAATTGTAAACCTCTGCTTCACCAGCATAACGTGTCTAGTGCTGTGTGTAATATCTATATGACAATTGGAGCTCATTCCATGATACCAGCACTTCAGGCTGAATGGAACAGATAGCTGTGTTCACAGAGAAGGTAGGCATGGCACAATATGACTCCAAAGAAGGGGAATGCTATGTGTCCCCTTTCTCTTCTTACTCCTGCTTGGATTCTTTGTGAGACTATTTTTTTTTAAAGCCATAAGTTTCTTGAATCTAAAAAGTAGCTCTCCTGCATTTGTCAGCCAGACCAAGGAAAGCACCTTTAGCTGATGTTGCATGCCATAGAAGCTTACATGTCCACAGCCAAGAAATTGAAACAAAAATTTTTGATTTGTCATTGACAAATTGATATCTATCTAGTTATTTAAATGCAGGTTACAAGCAGATAGTTTCAGCTACTGTGCCTGCATCTCTTTTGTCAGTTTTCCTGTGTTTTCCCATGTTTTCCCATTTTGTCATGCTTTCCTCCCATGCAGTCATGCAGAAGATCCACATTAATTATCAGGAAGCTGACTAATTTACTCCTTTTGTGGAGGCAGGATTTAAATTATATGTACGAGCCATAGGGGTCCACTTGTGCACGTCTCACAACGTGACCCTACCTCCAAAAATACACATTAATCTAAATGACAGAGGGAAGAGATGACAGTTAAGTCTCCTGTACATGGAACGCATTTGAGCTTTGACCTTTGGGGACGCAAGAATGTGAATGACTCTGTCTAGGACCCCAAAGATGAGAGAGAAGGATGAGATGCATTCAGGCTCATGTTCTACAAGCTTAACACATTTAGTGGCTGGTTTGTTTTAAAACTCAAACTTTTGGAAATGCAAGGAACAAGAGCCAAATGGGCATCAATTCCATTCAAAATGTCCATCTGCTGCAGCAAAACCAGCACGAATTGTTACATAGCAACCTGTATTTCGTCTTGTAGTTGGAATCCCTGGGTTACTGTTGTTTGTTCTGTGAGTGTGTTGCCCTTGATAGAGACACAGTAAATCCTGTTGTGATGCCAAAGTTTTTCTCAGTAAATGTTAGAGCTCATTGTACAATGTGCTTAGATAAATGCTATTTTGCAGATGGTTATGACATAGAAAATGTGGTTGTACCTGAGTATAACATCTTTTTCCTCCTCCCCATTCTCCAGTCAATAAGAACCACTGATTAGCACCTACCTTTTCATTTACAACGTTTAACCATTTGGTATGAAATGATAGCTCAGGAAACTACAGCTTGATTAAAAAAAGATCTGAAATGCTAAGTTAGGTATGTGATAAGCATAAATATTTCAGATTATGATACATAAAGACACTATTTTTTAAGCGGCAGTATATGTTGTTGGAACTGATTTTGCAATAACCGTAATGTAGTGCAGAGTAATGGCCGATTATAGATATTTTTCTAAACAGGTATTATGACAGTATGGAACCCTGTATTAGTGCAGTTTCAATAGAAAAAAATATAAAACATTGTTTGTAATAAACATACTAATTTTGCTTTTTTTTTTCCCTTTTCATTTTGCTATTTTTGACAACTGGTAAATATTATACACTTAAAGATTTATTTATTTTTCTCATTTATGAATTACAATAATAAAAAGAGAAAGTTTATTAAAGTCAATTGTTAATGCAGAGAACCTAAACAGTGATTTCTTGGTATTGTTGTGTACTAGACTTTTTCAGACTTAAAATTCCATCTATTCTTGCTCTCACTCTTCCTTGATCTCTCTCTCACAATGAGATTTCAATGTCGTTTAAGGTAATTTGACTTTCTTTGTAAGTTCTTCTGTTCTGGCAAAGAAGGTGATTTTAAAGCAAAGGGATTGCATATCAACTGTGGCTCTCTCTTACTGAGAAATACTCATCCGCCACTGATATCCAGTGTCCTAATTTATGAATTTTAGAAAGGCAGTCAGAAATAACTGTGAGAGGCAGAAGAACTTACTTATTCTATGGGTTCCAATCTTCTTTCTCAAAATTATCAATTAATTTCCAGTTTAGACCCAGAAATTATTAACTTAGATAACACTGAAGTCTTTTGATGTAATGTTTTTCTTTTACTATTTTATTAATATTTCAATATTATCTCTAAATATGATTTGTATGTATTATGCCAATGTTACCAATGCATTTATTTATATAATGCAATAAGGATTCTGCTAATATAAACGAATTTGACATATTCCTATGAATCATTTTGACTTAGAGGAAACTATTCTTAGCAGAAGAGCATTCTGTGAAAAAGGTTTTACCAGCATCTATTTCATACCACCAGTTTTTAAATATTTACTTTTTTTTTTTACTACTAGCAGGACCTCTGACCTTCCTTATTTCTGAAATATTTTTAAATTACGCTGCCTTTGAGCAGTAGATGTTCTAGATACACTTCACAACTTGGAAAGATCAACAATTTGCAATCTTGTCTGACAAGAGAGCAGCATACTAGTATTTCATCTGAAATGTAATTTGATATGTTTGTTTAGATATTTAAAAACTACATTAAAATATTTTTTAATGTACCTTGATTTTCAGAACCAATATACTTGGTGAAAAATGGTAGCATAAATATTTCCCCTTTATTATTAAAACATTGTATCTTTGTACGTGCCTAAAGACCACTTTAGTATAAGAGACAAAGCTGTGAGAAGATATTAGGGAGAGGAGAGATGCCTATGGTTCTATTAAATTAGCAATATTTTAGAGAAGACAAATGGGAAATATTCTCCTCCTGTTTCAAAATATAAAAAATATGGAATTGGTGTAAATAACTGACATAATTTTTATGGAAGGAATAACTGAATACAGAATACACTGCTACTTTTGTTACCCTGGCGTTGCAGAGGTGCACAAAGTCAAATTAGGCAAGTGATGTAACCCAAAATAAAAGTTATTCTTTTAGGTTTGATACTCTGATGAACAATTGTAAACCACAGGTTCAGGATGACAACAGGAATTAATACTACATAACTGACTTAAGAATTCTTAAGCTTTAGAATGATGACTCAAAATGCACACTCACCTAGTAAGGCAAGTGCTTTTAACCTGGAGGAGTTACCTTGGGTGGTGTCCTGACCCAAGAGGAGAGTCTGTGATTGCAGACCTGCTGCTCCAAAGAAGACCAACTCATTTAGCCCCCTGGCAGGACTCCATTTATACCCTTGTCAAATCTGACTTGTGGTCATATATGGTCATGTCCTTTTCCTATTGGCCAAGGGCTCTGTCTGTTGGCAACTGTGTATGTGACAGCAGCCATGGCAAGGCAGTAAGGGCACAAAAAGTAAAGGAGTGGAAGAAAGGGCACAAAAAGAATCTGCAGCTGCTTTGCTTCAACAGTTGGAAAGCTTCAGTCTTTATGAGGGTGGGTGCACCTGCCATGACTGGTACAAGTAAAAAGGCCAAAGAAATATGAGAGTTAAAACAGGAATAGGTCAATTTGTGAAATATGGGCTTACTGCCCCTATCAAACACAGTGACTCTATATCAAAGCTTCCTTAATGCGTTAGAGGAAATTCATGTCATGCATGTCATCTTAATATTTTTTTCTAAATATCCACTGCCAATAATTTATCAGAGTCATGATCTGGATGAGTATTTCAAGTGAAAAGCATGACATATCTTAGGATTTACAAACTGAAAAGAGGTTACAATAAAATAAATATTTGGTTGAATAAGAGTTGAATCAGACAGGAATTGAACAAATTTATGTATTTGTTTCAATTTTATTTTTTTAACTAAACACTAGTTAAACATGAACACTTTTCCCCCAAAACCAAGTCATTAGGAAAATCTTTTTAGGGAGATAATTACAGATTACTGTTACCTGTTATGGAGGGGAAAAATTCATCTCTATAAAAAAGATTTTGTTTTCAGTGAAAACAAAATAAAACTAACTAGCACCAAAGTCTGAGGGTATTCTGATTTGATCTGAGAAAGTAATTTCCATCATCTGGGGAAACTGAAACACCAATAAAATCATGGCATGAAAAACTAAGGGGAAAAAAATTTTAGATTTGAGAGTATAATTTTTAAGGTCCAATTTCATTATGTTTTTTTTCCTGTAATACCCATGAACAATAGTAAAACAGAGCTTCATTGACCTTTCCTTTATATTACAATATAAGAAATAAGTCCTTTCCAGACCACCCCTCAAAAACAAACAAAAACCCCTAAACAAAAGGTTTTGTAAAGGTTCTAGTCAAAAAACCTTATAAGATCTATAAGGCCTTTCCTGGGACTGACATTTCCAGTTCTGTTGAAACTGGGGAAAGGAATGGCGGAGTACGGCTCAAGTTGCAACTCTCTTGACATTTTTAAAGAAGAGGAAGATATCATAACTTAGTTTATAGTAGAATACTTCATTGTAAAAACAGTATCCAGAGTTATCATTCATTAATATATCTCACAAACATGCCTGCATACATGTGGCTTTAGTAGTTAAACAAGAAATGCATTTGGTGCTTTTTTTTTATATAATTATTTTGAATAACAGAATAATTTAATGAGTAGATAATATGAGAAGGATGTAATTAAAGGGTTTAGCTAAAATTATATCAATTAATCTTTATCCAAAATGTCAGTCAAAGGTAGATGAATGTTTTCTTTTAAGTTAAAATAAATGTTTTACTCTTCCTCCTTTTATTTTTTATTTTGCATTTCTGGATTGCATGAGGAAGAAAGAATGTTCAAACACTAAGAAGCATTTTAAGTGCTTTTGAAAGAAGTCTGAGGAAATATTACTGGGAAAAAAATCTTCTTTTTAACATTAAATTTTATGCTGACTTTTAGTACCACAAAGTTCAGGTGATGTTGTAGGGTGAAATTAGTCATAATTCTTTCTGTGTTATTGTCAGATTCAGATTCAGCTCCTTAATTTTTTATGTTCACCTTTGACTATGCTCAGATGCAATTCCCAGCAATCCCTTTTGAACAACAGCTACAATACACAACAATGTGAATTTTTGGTTATAACTTCTGGAGAGGATATCACTTCAGTCCAAAGAAATGACTGAGCCTCACTGGCACAAATTACACGGGCTGAACACAAAACAAAGGTTACTGCTTTGTAAAATACTGCAATGTTTTACATTTCTAACAAGTTTTTAGACAAAACAGTTGATTTATTAGTGAGTTGTATGGAATGTGGGAGAGATGCTTTTTCATGATTCAGGTATAATAAAACCTTAGCATCAGATTTACTAAGATAACTATGAGTGAAGAAATCAAGAATGGCCTCAAATCAATGGCTAATTTATGCTTTGTGGAAAAAATAAAAAAGACAATGAGTTCAGAACAGTCTGGGCTTTTGAGGAGGACCGTTCTCAAATCTTTAGTACAATTACTGGACGTGGTTAAGAAGCACAGAAAGATCAAAGCCATCACTAAAATAAGACCTAAATGTCTCTGATGTTTATGATGCTTTTGTTTACTTTATTACTTCTGAGAACTTTTTTAAAACTGTCAAACAATTAATACCGGTTCTGTGATCTGAATATGAAAATTTAAATGTAAGTTATCTTTATGAATACAAATAGTATCAGAATCCTATCATTGAAGAGCTATATTCTGCTTGTAAATAGTGCCAAAAAGTTTATGTGGATCAAGACATAGCGGAATGCTGTCCTGACCAACTGTCCTTAATTTCACCATTAGGGGGGGGAAAAAAAAAAACCCCACATCAAAAAACCCCAAAATCAGAAAGAAAAAAATTTGTAGCTGCTTACATCACATTTGAAAGCAGTAGGAGAATGTCAAAGGAACTCTTCAGACTAAATGTTTCTGAGTATATATCAGCAAAGAAGATGTAGCTGGAAGTATTTATTTGCAAGTGCAGTTCACAGTTTGGGAATTTCAGTATCCAGCTCAGAGCTGGTTGATTCTACTTCTAAATAGGAGAGCAAGCCATAGTATTTTTCCCAGGCAACCAGTTCACTTAATGCCAATCAGAGAGCTATTTTTCTTTTTCTTTAGCCAAGTATAGTGTTATTAGACTAATTAGCTTTACCAATGTGATTTGTCAACATCCTAGGCAGTCCTTTTGGGTAGCAGTTTCCCCTCCCTGAAGGTTTCATGGCATTCAGAAAATGGAGATAATACAGTACATTTTTGTCTCTCAAATTTCAGTGCTCCATCAGCCTGGCAACCACTATGAACTGGCATAAAAGATCCATATTAGTGTCAAGCAACAATTTTTTTTGCTTTGGGGCATGGAAAAGAGGATTTTTGTTGTGCCTATTTTGTATTTGATTTAAATGGTGACCAGAAATAATAAAGGATTGACTAAAAAGAGTGCTTTCTGGATAAAGCAAGCATGGAACAATTTTCTTGCAGCCTCATTCTGAGGTGCTTGTGCCTTTTCACCATTCCTTTTTCAATGAGCATTAAGACAAATGAACTAAATCTACTCCACTGTCTAAAGGTTACTACTCCTGTATCTCAGCTGGTTTACACCTCATGCTGTCTGCCTACATAATACAAACTGGCAAAGCTGCTGACTGACCTCAGGTACACATTTGTGAAAAGGCAAGTGTCCAGCACCGTTTGCTTGTCTTTGGTTCAGTGATCTGTTCCTGTGGTGATTTCCACATGGTGTGTAAGAAGGAAGGTCACAATATTTTTCACCAACTGATCTAATAGTTTAAATGTGTGGGGTTGAAAACTATATTGTAAATTAATGGGGCCATTCCATATTAAAGAAAAAAAAAAAAGTTTCAAAACTGGGGTGGACTAAGTATCCCTCACTGCAGAAAAAGTTGCCACCTTGAGGAAACTTGAAAACAGCGCATCAATGACAGCATAAAGTTTTGTAACAGACTGCCAAATATCCCAGTCACTGGCATGCAATTCAACATCAAATACATGTATGAGTAATGTTACTCTGTCTCTGTAGCACAAACAAGCTGCAACGCTTTTCTTTTTTTCTTTTAAAGGAGCTGGAGTGTGCAACACCTTACAGTTTCTATAGGCTTAGAATGCATCCACTTCTGTGTTACCCTTAAATACTTAGAAAAAAAAACTACATAGCATGAAAAAGAGAAAAGAGAGCAAATTAAATTGACACATTATGAAGCAGAACTTAACTGAAAATATAGCACAAGGACAGCTTTAATTATGAAAGTTCATCAGAAAAAGTACAGAAAAGTCAATTACAGAAAAATCCCTCTAACATCCTTATTTCATAAAAGTACATGGTAATCTGTTTACAAACAGATGTACAGATTTCATAGAGTTAATGGGAATTTTAAAAAGAAAGACATCTGGGGATATGATACAGGCACAGCCCATCAGCAGCCGCCTTACCATCTGACAGACATGTTAGTCCTAAGCTGCCAGTTGTCTATAGAACCTGCCAAGAAGCCAGATGCTACTATGGGCTAACACACACCAGAAATTGCTGCCCTAAGTAAAAAACAGCTTAGCATAATGTTCTACTGGTAAAATAAAAAAAAAACTTCTTGTAGTTGAAATCTAAGGATTTTATTCAGAAGCTCAATAACTTGAGTTGAAGATGAAGTCCTAAATTTTACATGAAATCATGAGTTTCATAACACTTTCAAAGACTTCTGGACTGCCTGGTACTCATTTTTGCAAAACACAGAGTCCATCTGGATTTTATGGCTGGATTTTAATTTAATAAATTGATTTATGGATTTTAATGGTAATCTTTTTAATTAAAGCATCGGGAGTTTGAAAATTTTGAAGTAAATCATAGAGAGATTGGTAAGTATTCAGAAGAAGGTAGATGAGACGCTGGCTTTATTAAATACCTAGTTCTGTAATTTAAAACAGAGAACCTATGCATAGCATATGTTTATACTGTATATATATACATAAGGATATACACACTCAATACACTCTCAAGTCAATTCAGAACAGCTCTTCTAATGAGTAATATGCTATGAATACTCATTAACTAATTTACTGAAGTACATTTTACCTATGGGGAAAGTGTGGCATAGATTTTCGGGCCAGAGTCTTCTCAGTGGTGCCCAGTGACAGGACAAGGGGCAATGGGCACAGGTTGGAACACAGGAAGTTCCACCTGAGTATGAGGAAAAACGTCTTTATTTTGAGGATGACAGAGCAGCGGAACAGGCTGCCCAGGGAGGTTGTGGAGTCTCCTTCCCTGGAGATATTCAAAACCTGCCTGGATGTGGTCCTGTGCCCCCTGCTCTAGGTGTGCCTGCTCAAGCAGCGGGTTGGACAGATGATCGCCAGATGTCCCTTCCAACCCCTGCCATTCTGTTGTTCTGTGATTCTGTGATTTTGTGTTTCCTGGATTAGGTCTGCTAAGAGCCATTATTTCCTTACATTGATCAAGACAATTCTGTAATCTTTCTCCTGCATTGTGGTCTCTAACTACAGGCAATCAAAAGCACTGAAGAACACTAAGTGGGGCTCAGAATAGAATTATTCTCTAGACGTCCAGACCTGATGGCTCCTTCTCCCAGTTTAGCAAGGAAATACAGAGATCTATTATTATTAGTAGTAGTAATAGTATTAGTATTATTAGTATTAGTATTATTAGTAGTATTATTATTATCATCATCATCATCATTATTATCATTATTATTAATACTGTTACTATTACTATTATTACTATTATTATCCAATTCACAAACATCTGTTTTCTCTGCTAAAAAGCTATGGCACCTAAAATTACTCCAGCTGCAAAGCCTATCTCCTAGTTTTATGTCCTTCCATGTCCACAGTGACACCCTGTGGAGTTGTGTTGTGGAGAAAGAGGGGACATATGGAGAACTGGAATTTGGTAGATGAGGCCATAGACAGGAACATTACCCAGCAACTTTGTTTTTTCAGCATCTTCTCAGGTTCATGGTTCTCTGATATATTGAAAGTGCTCTGGTCTCCCATTAAAACTTCATTTTGTAATTAGGAGAGATAGAAATTGTTTTCTAGAAGAAAACACAGGTTCTGACCAGACCTGAACTGTATGGGGGAACCCAGGCGTAGGCAGAAAGTGCTTATCAAGCCAACCATGCCAGATTAGGAGTATTCACTTCCTATTTCTAGAGACTAGTGATAAAGCAGTCTCTGTCAGCCACCGACAGTGGCAGAACCTGATCAAAGATGAGTTGCCGAATGATGTCCTGCCAAATACAACAAAAAGAAATTCTGTTTGGCAGATTTCTGAATCAGGTTGCCCATTTCTACATGTAAGCAGAAGGCACACATTTTTTCAGCTGCATCTTGGAAAAAAAATTATACTGATGGTAAAGATGTAGATACAATGTACTGCATAGTGCAGGCCTATATTTTTTCTAACATAATATGGCAGGTTAATGTAACCATGGATCAAAGTAGGAAGGGGTTGTGAGAACACATGAACAACTTGCATGGAAAGCAGTTTGTATTTTTGGTGTTGTGGGACCAGTCATCAGTGCATACAAGAGGCATATCCAAAAACACCTCTAGTCCGGTTTGTGGACCGCAGAAAAATATGTGTGGATGGAACTGTAAGCCCTTCCTCCAGTGACTGAACAAAGATCATCTCTTCCAGGAATGGGAAACAGGCCACCCAGCTTTTTCCTATGGTCAGAAGTATATTATTTTTGCACTGTTATTAAATAATAATAATGGTTGTCATGTTAAGATTATGCTTATGCAGTTACTCAGAGGATAAGAAGAACATGTGGCTAATGATACTTAAAAGTTATGTTCAATGTTTCCTATTTCTGACATGGTAGATAGTAACAATGCCTGATTCTATCACCAAAGGGAAAAAAAATTTCCACAGAATCTAAAGCTACTGAAGAAAGGTCAAAACTTTATGATGCTGGCATGTTTCTTCACATCAGGCAAAAATATGAAAAGTACTGCACACTACAGAGCACTCAGTTTGCCTATATAAATGGGGAGGAAATAATCAAAGTGTTTGAGCCCTCTCACTGTACTGGATCATGGTAGAGTGCTGCACAGTGCTGCACCTCGCCTCACTCCTCTAGGGTGCCAGGAGTCAGCTAGGAGTCTGGAAAGTGCAGAAGATTACAGCTGGTTTCTTTTAAATCCTCTTGGTCATGTCTGATCACAGTAAGGCATATCATAGACAAAGTAGCTCAGGGAAAAAAAAACACCCAAAACCCACAAACAACCCGACTTTGAGCAAGTGTTTCATTTCTAGCCAAAGCAATTAATGTCCTTTCATATGAAGTTCTTCCATTCAGATTCAGATGAGAGAGAACACTTCTGACCTTGAAAGTACTGCTTTAATTCAATAAAGGCAACAGCATTCCTTTCCAGTCTCTCAAGCTTGAATGAATTTTTCAGTGCATTTTGAATAGTATATTTTCACCCTGGATGATCTAGATCTTGTTTAACACAGGTGTTTCTCTAGTTATGTTCAGTAGAAATATTTGAGCACAGCCCATGAAAGCTGCTTGTTGTTGGCATCACACTTTGTGTGTGTTGCTGACTGTGTGCCAATTGTTACAACATTTGACACAAGCATCCACTTGACTGGACAGCCACATGCTAGATGCAGCACACCAGAAAGTAAACGCTAGGCCAGATTCTCTCTTGTGCTCAAATATGCTTTATGCATTCTCTCCTGTGTCACTGGCTAATGATCCTTCTTTGATATTCCAGGTCCACTACGGACATCAAATTGTAAGACAGTGGAGCTGAAGGGATCTTTTTTTGCTGAAGGGTGATGTATTCAATTCTGCCTTTTTCTCCCTCCTGGAGAATACCTAATATTGAGGCCACACTTTGTGGCAGCTGAGGCCTACTGGTATGATGGAATTCGCAGCTGGTCAAGAAGACAGATTCCATACTGTGCATGCAGTCTCCAGAATCACTCTGTAATAAGCCATAGAATAATCACAAAGATAACAAGCTTGAGGGTCATTTTATTTTTTTTTAAAGAAGTGAGTTGTTTCATGTATAACTGCTCACCTAATCCCTCATTTAGAACTGAACACTGAAGTCTGAGACAACTGATCATTTTTTAATCACCTGTCATTCTGCCTTCCTGCTTTGTCATACCTGATTGATTTTATCAAAAAGTAACCTATTCCACTGGCCCATTAGGGTTCAGAGACTTAGTCCTCTTCCTCTTTCTTTAGTTTTGAAGGAAAAGCATCCTAGTGGACCTTTCCCAGCCCCTAATTCAACCTGTTCAAAGGAGTGGATATACTAGGACAAAATTTTTCAAATTAACGTTAGATATTACCTTCACAGACTTCAGCAGAAATTAAAAACATGCATCTAATTTGACTTTAAATTACTTATTAACAGCAAATAGGTTTGAAATTTTGTAAATATCCAATACAATAATACTTTAGCCTGAGTTTCAAATATGCAAAGCAAAACAAGGAATTCATTCCCTATTTTCCATGGGCAGGCAGGTGTTCAGCCATCTCCAGTAAAGCAGGGCTCCATCATGCATAACGGTCACTTGGGAAGACAAACGCCATAACTCTGAATGTTCCCCTCTTTCTTCTTCTTCCCTCAGCTTTATATGCTGAGCATGACATCATATGGTATGGAATATGCCTTTGGTCAGTTGGGGTCAGCTGTCCCACACATGTCCCCTCCCAGCTTCTTGTGCACTCCCAGCCACTCGCTGGTGGGGTGGGGTGAGGAGCAGGAAAGGCCTTGACTCTGTGTCAAGCTCAGCAATAATGAAAACACCCCTGTATTATTAACACTGTTTTCAGACAAATCCAAAACACAACCCCATACTAGATACTATGAAAAGGATTTACTCTATCCTAGCCAAAACCAGAACACACAACTGTAATTTTATTTTCCTTTTAATGATAATTTCTATTACATCTATGTTGATTCTATCAGCATGACTTTCATCTGCCTCAGTTGCTTTTTAGAATTTATGATGTTTAGTCAATTTTACAAGAGTATTTTTAAAATTTGACTAAGTTCCTTTTGAGTCAATATGTACCTGTTCTGGCTGCCTGAAGGGGGAGCTTCCCTATTTTCATAGAGTCATAGAATGTCCTGAGCTGAAAGGGACTTGCAAAGGTCATTGAGTCCAGCTCCTTGCCAGTTTGGTGGATATCATATGCTTTCAGAGCATTTCCTTGTCTAGTGTTTTGTCTGTGCTGATTCTGATGTCAAACAGACTAATGCTTTTGTTTTAATATTGATTCTCATGGCCTTTTAAGATTCTCCATAAGTAATATAATGAACATTTCATCTGCCTTCATTTCTGTGGTTTGTTCAGAAGCACAAAACAAATCAGTGGCCTTCTCAGTGTCAGTTTCTGTGTCTGTCTGTATGCATTCTTTGAAGCTTTGTGATTGTTTAGCTGGCATATACAAAAAAGCGCTCAGCATTTTCACACATGGTAAACATTTTCCCCTCTGCTGGATTGCTTTCATTCTGTTCCATGCTCATATCTGCATAGCTCTTATTTTCTGCCATGTTTATTACTTTTACTTCTTTGTCTTCCCACTTCATCTCAGATCTAATCTCTCACATTGTGCAGAATAACCTAGTTTAGGAGGTCAGGTAGTTTCTTTCTGTGTTTCCTTGTTCGCTAACAGTGTGCTGCAAGGTATTCCAGGCTGGTTTTATTGTGTATTTTCATTAGTTGTCAGGAACCCTGTGCATCCCTACTATTCTCATTGACTTTACTTGTACCTGAGTACACTCAGTTAATAGTTGGCACTTTTTCTGTCTTTTTGAAACTTGTTGTACTGGTACTATGTAGTCTTACTTTGGTTGTAGCTGATATCTACCTATTATTTAATGTGTCTATCTATTTATTACTATTTTTTCATTTCGTTTGCCAAAAAATAGAATCAGCAGCAACAATACTTACAAAGTTTTTAATTTTCATTTGTTGATTTCATGGTTTACACTTTCATTACAACTTATACCTATGTCAACTTTGCCACTATTGTCTCAAAGAAGTAATATTTTCTCAAAATCCATGTGTTTCTGTTGAAAGAAAATAATTGTGTTGTTCCACAGTGTGCCTTGAATGTTTCCAATTTGTCTTATTCAGCCATTTACCCCATCAGAGCTTACTGGTGTCAGGTAAAAAAAACAGTAAAGATTGTTTTTTTTACACATTCCAAAGGCAAGTGTCTCAGCTTTGCAATAGGCATCCACAGAAAAATACCTCTAGATGTCTCGGCTGGAAATCGTCACCTGTTCTTTCAGATCTAGTGTTAAAGGGCTGCCGGTGCTCTTGGACTGCATGATGTCTTTAACTGAACTTGTAATACTCAGATGTCAAAGTGGCTACATTGCATTCATATGTCCTGTTATTTACATAAATTTGTGGTCCTTATGCCTTTCAGCCCAATGAAGCACATCTATTTCTGTTCAACCTTCAGCTTAAACAAGATTAGGGACAGTAGATAATTTCTTTGGCCCCTCTCCCCTCCCTCCCATACCTGGAGCATATCTGATATAGATGTTAGTATAGCCATTAGGGTTGCTCATCATCTGTCTTCTTCACATCTTACAAACTTACCCGCCATCAGCTTTGTCCATCTGGCATTATTTTTAGAAACATTTTCAGTTTAGGTGTCTATTGGTGGTATAGCCTTCCATTTTAAGTAGCTGACAAGTTGGTATCCAAACATTAAGCTCTGTCTCCATAATGCGTAATAAAATGAGCTGGAGTTTCTCAGTACTAGCTCCAGATGAGGTTCCTCTTACACAACTACTCTATTGAAGTGCTAGCTGAGTACTTGTGTCCCAACACAATTTCATATTGTGCTGTCAATGGTCTTACTGTGATACAATCATTGAGGAAGATTTAAAGGTGAGCTGTTAGAAAGCATTTTCTAGTGTACTCTAAGATGCCCTTAAAGTTTAGTGTGGACAAAACAGGGTAGTTTTAGATATTCTGGCTGATTGAATTGTATCAAAAGGAGAAGCAATGAGCAGTGTAGCTACAGATAAATCCTTCATAAGCATTTAATTCATTAGTTTCAAAGCATAAAAAGATCTTTGGACATTTCAGATTATTATCAATCTCCTCTATCATTAGCAGTGTCACATATAGAATGATATGACAGCATCGTGGGTAGGAAGGTGTCTGAATGGTGCCTGGAAAATAACAGGGTAAAAGAGGTTAGCTGGGTTTGTGCCACTGTTTGAGTTAGGAAGATGACAAGATTTGGACATTTAATAGTATGGATTTTTGTTGAAAGAAGTTGCATAATAACAAGATAAGGGAGTGTGCATATGCAGAGATGTCATTGTAGGTTTTATTCATCTAAAGCCTACTGACGAAAAGCTAGGTTTAGCCTGAAAAGAAGCCAAACATGGGAGCGTCTGGTGGAAGCAAATTAAGTAGAGATTTGGCCAACTAGAAACTGTCAGAATTGAGAGAAGACATCATCAATATTTTGAGCTTAGTGAGAAAAGGTAGTGGTTGCTTCAGAGTGAGGGATAGTTAGAGCCAGTAATGGCTTTTCCATTAATTCTACTCCCACTGTCAGTATATGTCACTAATGTCAGAGGTTTCTGCTGGAAGTGAGCTACAGAACAGGCTATAACTGCATGCTTGCTGTCTTTAGTGTTGGTTGCAGGAATATGTGAGGAGGGAGCTGCAGTCTTGTAATCCAAGAAGTTTCTAAAGAAACATATGCAAAAGAGTATACTAGAGGAAATTACAGTGTTTAGCAAAAATGAAAATAATAAACAGTCCTAAATCCTTAGGATCACTGAAGTTAAAAAAACAAGTTTTAAAAATTCAGATTGCAAAACAAAATGTATTTCGTTTTTAAGTCTAATGAAATATTTCGTTACATTCAAACACTTTGTGCAACTTCAGGACTTAATTTGTGTATGCTGAACAAGTCTGAATGTAACTGATGCTGAACATTATTCTGTATTTCAGTTTCAGGAAGGCTGTTTCAGTGCTCCAGCAATTCTCTGTTCTCTTGCAAGGCAGCCTAAGTTTCTCCCTCCACAATCTCTGCTATAGTCCCCCTGTCTTCCTAACTCATACATGGTCCAGCTTCTTCTCTCAGTGAAGTGTCTTTGTCATGGTACTAGGCAACCCCTTCCTCCACCTCTCTTACTCATTCTATCAGGACTGTTTACTCTTCTGGATCTCTTTGTAGTTGAAAGACTGGAAACACAGCGCAGATATCGTTCTTCTCTGGTTCTGGAATTAAAAACTAGGGGTGACTACAGAAACCTTAAACATGTCATTTGTCTTTTGTTGTTACTATAGAAAATTGATGTTCCAAATGTTAATAATTCTGTAATAAGCACGTATGCACTGTGAGTATGATACTTGGATAGCTGACAGCTTCACAAAATGCAACACATTTCTGACTTTACAGATACCAAATTAGAAATCCAAGCTGGATAAAGCTGATCCCAAAACAGAGGGAGGTATTAATTTGCTGGACCTGGGCTAAGAAAGTTAACAATGATAGAGGCTCAAGAGTCTGTCTAATTGATTTGAAGAGAGTGCCTCTACTAGTAGGTGTTATTTGCAAGGTGGCATTTCATCTCCCTTTGCTGTTATTTGTTCTCTCCTGATGGTTGTGCTGGAATGTTAAAAATTTTCCATATAAGTAATATTTAGAAATATGCAAACATACAAGATCTGACTGGAATGCTCTGGGCTTTAGACCACATCATCCTAGACTGCTTTATATTCCTATCTCTTTCTGATGACAGACAGCTTCTGTATCTCTCTCTCATGCTCTACATTGTTTCCTTAATTATGTGGAAGCACTGTGTGGGTTAAAAATAGGATGAACAGAAGAAGAAACATGTTTTCAGCTGCAGCAGATACAGGGAAAAAGCACTACAATAAATGTTCTGTATCACATTTTCATTAAGTCCACAGGTTTGAGCCATAATGCGTAATTATGAAACAAATCATCCAGCTCAGGTTGCGTGGAAATCTAATGCCATTCTAGACTATTCTCCACAGTTTTCTATCACACACAGAGTTATATTTTGACACCCCATACATGATTATAAGATGGCATTCTGCATCAGACCCACAGGTACAGCCCTGTCAAGCAGAGCACAGTACCATCAAGCTGAGCAGAACATATCTTCCCTGTTAGATCACAGTCCTTTTCCTGATTTTTAGGCTGAACTTCAAGATAATTTTCCCAATATAAGTCCAGCTTTGAAAAGCTCACAATCAGTAGTAGCTCTATCACATTCTTCCTTTTCATGCTCATTTCTCATCTAATGGTCACTTAGGTGTTGAGCATCACTCATATTTCCTTATGGAGGAGATAATATTTTCCTTCTCCTATATATGCTTCTTGTGGAATTATCAGTCTGATCCTTTATGCACCTCAGAAAAACAAAGGTAACACTTACCCATGCACAGCCCATTTACAGCTTTCTTGGGCTCAATAATTTCCTTTGCTGTCCCAGTATCCATAGGTGGTAAGAAGTATCTGTGCAATTTTGGAAATACTATATGAAATGTCTCATTCTGGAGTTTTAAGTGAGCTGAAAATATCAGTTTTGGGAAATAGGATTTTAAAAACAAAGGAAGAGCTACATATTTACTTGAATAGTATAGAGATAACACTTTGGACAAAATTCACTTGTTTTCTTCAAATGCACTCTTCCCATTGCATTTCAAATTGACATCTGTCACACTAAAGGGCAAAAGGTTTAAATGAGTATTTATGATACAAGAAAGGGAGTCAAGATGACTTACTAATCTATATTCACACCCAAAAAATGACACAAAGACCAAATATAAATAAACTATGTCACGAAAAACCCCAGGCAAACAAACAAAAATCACCTTCAGGACCTTTCAGAAACAGTAGCAAATGAGAAATGACAAAGCAAAATTTCTCTGCTCTAAATTTAGTAACAATGAGAAACACAGATGAACTCATCTAGCTTTAACCCTTTAACTGAGGTAACAAAATTAAGAATTTACTAACATAGGCCCATTATGTTGGTTTTTAAAAAAATACCAGAATTTCTTTAAACAATTTGGTCACTCGCAGAAGGGTTAAATCCAGGCATTTTGTCTTAAACAGGAATGTCTAAATCTGTGTCCTAAAGGTCTCAAAATTTTGCTAACTGTACTATAAGGTCATTTTTTTAACTTCCAGATATTGTCCTTTCTCTCCACATTGTGCAGTTAGGAAAACAACTTTTAGTTCCCTACTTTGCAAGATTCTTCTTTTGCCCTCCTATGTGCTTCTAATCTCATGTTTCCATCCCGCCCACCCATCTGTAATAGAAGTATATGATCATGGATCGCATTCACTTTCATTCTGCAACTGCTCCACCTGTAGTCAGAGCTTTTTCTCCTACTCAGTGCCCAGAAAAAGGCTGCATAAGCTTGATAAGAAAGGGTCAACTTGTTTCTCAAAATGGCTATAGTGATCTATAAGGCTAAACCTCCACATTGCAGAAGAGGTCAGGTAGTCAAAAGATTCAGTAATCCTGACACTTTCTGGCCCATTTCACATTAATATTGGTAGAATCTTTTTCAACAAAACATTACTATGGAAGATTTATTTTGATCTAAAATCCCATAGTTCTCATAACTTCTGACAAGCACCAAGAACGAGCAGTGAGAAAGAACTAAATCAAAATCTAGGCATGCATAGAGCCTCCTGGCAGGGCACTGCTTCAAAGGAAGGCTCCCCACCATGCTGATCAATGTAACACCAAGCATCCTGATGCTCTTGGACTGTGCTGGCCACCACTGGGAGTGATTTATTAGAGGTAACTGAAGGGAAAAATATATCCTACACTTTTTTAAACAAAAGAAGTTTATCCAACTTTGGAGTACTGCTGAAAAGGCCGCACAGCCTGACCCTCTTTTTTGATTTGGTTCTGATGGTTGTGGTCAGGCTCGGGCTATATTCTGAGGATTGTTGGATCAGTGGGAAAGAGGCACTAAGAGTACATAGCTAGGATTAAGAGAAGGACCAGACTACATTTTTGGCAGCAGAGTCACCTTAAGTTTTCTTAAATATTGTATGAAAAATACAGATAAAGTAAACTTGCAGAAACCTTTCCTTCACTTATTGGATATGAATATGCACAATATTCAACACGTTTAACTATTTCTGTGTTAATATGTTCTTGTAGAGCCTATTTGTGTTTTCAGGTTTTCTTCACTGTATTTGAATTTCTCAGTCAGAAATAATTTATGTTGAGAGTTATTGAAATACAATATAGAAGAAAGGCATTGAATTGGATCTCAAGGCAGCATTGCTTTAGCTCTTAGAGCATTCTTAAATGTCTGTTAATAGACTTCTATAATCATAATACAGTCTTGTACCCTAATTCTTGATTTCAGAAAGAAAAAAATTATTAAAATTATTTATGGATTTAAATCCTACAACTGTTGTGCTATGAAACCCATGCATTTCAGTGAACTGTTTTAGTCCTCTAGTGGTAGAATTTAAAAGGCTATTTTTAAAAGCTAGAAAATCTGCATCCTATGAGGTGTCTGCAAGACTGAAAAGCATAGTTAATGACACATAATTTGAGGGTCCAAGAAACAGTTTCAAGGGTGCCCACCCTCAGCCTCAAACTTAATCCAGGAGGAACTAGGCTGAGTAAGTGTGGCACCCTGTTGGAGGGATGGTCTTACTTTGTGGAAAATAACATGAAGTGCTCCCTTCCCATGGATTTGCAGGTCAGGGAGACTGAGCATTTCCAAGTTCTCCCTCTCACATACTTAGTTGAACTCTACAAGGCTACAATGATATAGATTTAATTGCAATTACCTGCAAGCAGAGTTCAAAAGTTTGGTAAGAATGATCTCCAAAAGCATTCTGAATGTGGGCTGGGATTCTGGCCTCCCTGGAATTAGTGGACCAGCCTTGAGAAATTATAGCTGTTCCATAGAAGATCAAAATACCAAGGTACTGGTAAGAATTATCTTGGTCTGATTTCCTTTTGTGAAATAAAGAGGTTACTCAGGTCATCCAACAAAGCAGTTGGTTTTTGTTATTTATGGTGAATTTGTGTGGATGAGTAACATTTAAAATCTGTTTTTATTTTAAATTATATTTCTAATGGTTTGCTAAGTTCAGGCTAGAAATTGTAGTTTAGAGACCACAGTTGCTCAAATGTCAAAGGCAGGAAGAGAAAAAAAATCAAAGATAATTTGTAATTGAAAATTACTATTATTAAAAGTGATTAATCTTTTAAGTATCTTGACATGTTTGAAGATTAATTCCTTTGACCATTTTTGTTATTTTAAATTATTTTAGAGCATTAAGAAGAAGGGAGGGTTATTTTTATTAGGGCTGATCTCATACATGAGATACTCTGCAACCTTTTAATGCTAAAGAAATTAATCAGTCATAACTGTAAATTAAATTATGATTAAAATAGATTTAATATAACCATAATAAACTCAGGCATATCTTTAATAGAAATCTTTTAATATTATGGCTTTAAGGGTACTATATAGTGATATTTGATATTGTGAGGTACTATCTGCTGTATCTGTATAGCACTCTGTGGTTTAATCTGCCTTTATAATTTATAATGTGAAAATCTTAAATTTCACAGTTATGATTCTATGTTGGTTTAGGTAGTGCAAAAATAAAAAAACAAACTTAAAAATACCTATTTGCATGGTTTTCAGACTATAGTAATTTAACTGATTTCTTTGTCACAATAAAGGAAAGCTACAATGGGCTATGGCAAACAAAATATCAGGGCTGTATCTCCCACAAGGTCTGAAAAATGATTTAGATGTGTAGTAGAAAGAAGCACATGACTACTTATGACCACTGCAGCTTATTTGCGATGGCAGTGTATCACAAGCCGTGAAATAATGTTCTCGTGACTGGCAAAAGAAATTTTAGTGAGGAGGAATGGTTTGCTTTGACTGGTGTGGTGAAAATAGGTACAGTATAATAAAAATCATTCTTCAATTACAAATTAAATTGTATTAGTTGCCCTTCCTGTCATTGGCTCTTGACTACAATGAGTAACAGTGGCTTAGAACTTACAATCTCTGTCTTGTAGTGAGGGTCTCAAACCTGGATGAAGTCTGATGGTTGTTCAGTACTTCTAGATACACAGCTTATTATTCATTTGCAGTAGCATTTAGTCCACTTCGTAAACCCGGTTAGCTATTTAACTGATTACTGAAATATAAGTTATCATATACAATGCTTAAGAGAAGTTCACCAAGGGGATAAACTCTTGAGTTTTATTGTGTGTACCACTCAGGATTGAGTGGTACAGCCCAAGAAGGAACAGCATCCTTTACACAAGTTTTGAACATAACAGCCACAAATTCCTGCTAATTAGCTGTAGAAAAAATTGGATTCTGGAAAACCTAGAGTATAAAACTAAGATATTATTTTATCCTGAAAGACCAGTCAGATCAGGTAGGTGGAATCTCCAACTGCGTTCAAAGTTGGCCTACATTTCTGTTTTCATTATTACTTTTCCCATCCTCCTTCTGGCAGGGAAACCATTTGGCTTAAAGTACTTGATAATAGCTTACAAATATTTGAAGGACAAAAAAGAAAATCAGGGAAAAGAATTATTCAGCAAAGTTGTTAAAGCAAAAGAATAGGAAGTAAGGTATATGACAATGTAGGGGTATTATGAGAATTTAGAGTTTTGTGTTATTTCTATCCAAGGAAAGACTAGAAACTTCAGAAAATCCTTGTGCAATTGGATAGTGAAAGTGGTACAAGTGAACTCTGCTTCTGCACAATCATGTTCCCTGTGCAAATCTAAACTGCTTGAACAAATCTAAATTACATGCTTAATTTGTCAGTTTTACTCAAAGATCTGGGGTTTAAATGCATTTGTAGTAGTAGCTTTTGAAAATGCAGAAGTGCATTACATGCCTAAGTAAGGGTGACTTTTAATTAAAATCTGACCTTTAAAATTACACAGGGTGAAACATTAATAAAATGGGAAAATATCCTGTCCCGTCAGAGAAATACATTCCTCTTGCTTAACATCTATTATTCTGTGTTTCTTTGTGTTCTCTTTTTTACAGGGTGTCCCAAACCTGCTCAAAAATAAACAGAGAAGGGGAGAAGGTTCTCCAACATAACTACTGTACTTGACTAAAGAGATAAAGTTCATTTATATCATTGAACTTTAAAGTTCTGTTGACTGTAATAACACTTTTGCCAGCACAGTCAGTGTAAAACCCAGTGTAACTACATAGAGATAGATTGTTTTACCTACACAGCTACACAAACAACCTTTTTAGAGAGAAGGTAAATTTTTTAAAGTTAATCCCTTCCCAATATTATTTTTATTATTATTAAAATGAAAAAATTAATAGACTTCAGACTATTGAACTTGTTTTCCTTTATACAAAGGTAGGAAAATAAACTTTCTTAGCAGGTGTTCTTCTCTTCACAAGTGTTCTTGTGTTGCTCTCAAATTTTCTCTCAGATGTACTGCAATACCATTCTTTTGTGTTTATGTACAAACCAGAAAAGAGTTTGTTATTGAGGAGCCATATGTCTCTAGGTTCATCTTGAGAATAACATTATCTGCTGAGCAGCAGATGTCCTGAAAAGGGGACAGAGCCCAACTCCTCATGGCCGTGCCTGGTAGGAGGATGAGATAAAACAGGGATAAACAGAAGTAGATGAGGTTCTACATGGATATGGAGGGTGTGGTGGAAATCATTATAAGGATGATTAAGCAGTGGCATGGGATGGGCAGAAAGGCTCTGCATCTTCTCTTTGTGCTTGAAGGATTTCAAGCCCCAGCTGTATGAAGCCCTGAGCAATCTCATCTAAGCTCGGAACCGACCACGATGTTAGTTGAGGTTGCAGTAGGGACTTCCTGAGGTCTCTTCCAGTCTGAATGATCTAGGAATTATTCTATATGCCTATGATATGTCAGAACCTCTTCTTTACCACTTCTATGAGAGTTACTCTGAGGTGCTACTCAGTAGCCACGGGAAACATAAGGGAGGGGGGGGCGGGTGGTGTAAGGAAAGAGAGAGAGAGAAAAGCTTGTTGTAGATACAGCCTAAGGTAAAAACAAATATGAGAAACTTCTAAAGTGTAAATGAAGGTGCTCAGCTTCAACACAAAAGAAGTTTCTGACTAATGTTTCCACTGATCCTTAATTGCTCCCTTCTCTGTTCTAGTAAGCTAATTTATACGGTTGAGGAGATCACCTTACATTCCCTCAGCTAAAACATCAAACATACAGTCTAAGGACAGGTTACACGGTGGTAGAGAGGTCTACATGCACAGTATTTGGGTGAGAGGGTATAAACTTAATTAGTCACATATTTTTAGAGAGTGATAGAAATTAAGGGGTATAGTTGCTAGATAAGGGTGGTGTTCTTCCCCTCTCTCCCCCCCCCCCCCCCAAAATCCCCAATTTATTCGCTTGTGCTTGGATAGAAAAGGCTGTGCTGCAACAGACAAGTGGCACATTTGGGAAAACAGAGAACTAGAAAAGTGTGTATTCTATTTGATAAAACTTTTGAAGTCTTTAAAGTCTCCAGCACCTTTCAGCCTACCAATAGGTTTTCTATCTGATAATAACTTTTTCCAAGTCAAATTACTATGGCTGACTGCACCCTATCACACCTTTGGATTAGGAAAGTGGTGTTTAGAAGTATTTGTGAAGTATTTCTTGATTATTCACAAGTTAGCTCCTGATGGAAATAGGCTGCAAGAAAACACCAAGTTCACCTCTGCGTGTAGCAAAAGCTCCAAACCATGCTTCAGGAAATTGACCCTCAGAGATTATGATGACCTTCAAACTGTTGCTACATCACCGATATTAGTTTTTTACTGAATTTGATGATAAACCTGTGGATTACTGGGTGATACTATGTCAATGCCTTTGATAAGCACTCATGAAAGAGACATATCTGAAGAAATTATTTTAAAAACTAGTTCTTCCAAGCAACAACAACAAAAAAGAGTTCTTCAGCATGTATCAGTTTTCAATGTCAGCATATATCCTTTTATTTATAGGAATATTTGTAGAACAATAAAGAGGAGTAGTGCTTATTATTTATGAACAGTTACAGGAAAGTGCTTGCAACAATAAATTTTCTGTATCACTAACATTTGCATATTATTATTGTTACTGTTATTAATAGCAGTATTAATGCAGTGGTCCTTAAGGACAACAGTTAGAAACAAAGCATTAATTGTACTGGAAACTGTACGAATACAGGATAGGAATAAAAATCAGCCCCTGCCTCCTAATAAAGTACCATTATGCTTAAGGATATTACAATAACTTCCATATAACTTGCTGAAGAATCAAAATCAATGTTAAAAATGGGGTTTCAGGAGAGTTTATAGAAACTATTAGAATCATCACAATGGAGAGAGGTAAAAAAAAAATCTTGGTATGTGGGCCAGTGTCACAGAAGAGTCAGATATCACTCAGAGAGATCTGATCTAGTAATTAGTTTACTGAGTTTTAATCAATAAATGTAGGTATGTAAAATATTTAATAAGTACAGATGTATTGGCGGTCAAAACTTTTAAGACCCCTAATGTTAGTATGGGATACAAAGATTACCACTTAAGCTTAATATACATATTTTAGATGTTACATGCGTGCAAAAAATGTCACCAACCCATCGATACCTAGTGTCAGGTAAGGGTTCTCTCAGCCTTAAGGATTCACCTTTAGAGTCATCCCTACTCAAGGGGAGAACATTGCCACACAGCCAACAGCTTTGGAGCGAGAGCTTGATGGGCCCTGATGGCTGCAGATACTTACAGCATCAAGTGGATTTGTAGTCAGATTTTCTGTTGTGTTAATGCAGTTTTGGCTACTTATCATCCCAGTCTCCAGCCAAATTGCATTTTTTGGGTTTGGAACTGAGGTCTCACTGACAGCCTCACAGAATAAGATTAACTTAGGTTAGGTCTACTTGCTGAACATCTGCCTGGACCAAAGTTCAGTGAGTTCAAACAGGAGGAGTGCATCTGTCACAGCCACGTTTTGCCCATTTTGATCATTCACTGTACCGCCAAAGGATAAAAGGGTTTTCTTTCTTTAAAATATGCAGAACTGTTTAAACATGAAAATTCTAAGCATATGAGTTATATAAATATCTTGAAAGACAACACAAAATATTACAGCTGGAGCTGTTAGATTAGAGATCAGTAAGGTATGCAGACACCTTCATTAAAAAGTCTCTGTACAAATATTCCTAATTTTAAAAGACCCTCACTTATTCAGCTAAACATGTTAAAAAAAAAAAATGTCTAAGAAACTGAAATTGCTTGGTGTTTACTTGTATTCTTTCTCTAAAGTAACCAGAATCTTTGGTACAAAGACTTTATAAATCAAATTTTTGAACATTGCACATTTCAGTAACTGAAGGTATTCTAAACACTCTTGGAATTAATTACTCCAATTTTGCCACTGATTTGGCAGTGACCATTAGAAAGTTTAATTTAATGAAGAATATTTGGTTTCCAGTAATGGGAAACTTAATGTTGCATTGATTGAAGACTTGAGACATGATGCTCAGTGTCTTTCTGACAGTTTTAATTTCTTGTTTGGGTTTACTTTCTACATATTACAGGTGATTTGCCAGTATTTACACTGGATGATTTCAATGTCTTTCTTTTTAGTATGATCAATATGCTCTGAAATAATTGCTCTTGGACATTTTCAGTTTTGCACTATGTTCTTCTATCTTTTTCCGCCTCCCTTACTTTGTTCCTTTTCAGAGCTTGCTTAGAGTATTTCCATTCCTCTAAGCACTGTCAAATTTACTGCTTTTAATCCCACCTCTTTTGATTTTCTTCTGAGGCTATTCCTTCTCTACACTGTGGCATGTAACAGAAAGCTATTTCCATGTATTTTTTAATGCAAAAAATTCACATTCTAAAAAATACCTCTTTTATGATGATCATTATCTGTTTACCTGTGAGAAAGTAATTGTTTTTGTCTACTGTAGTCTACTAGAATGTTAATAGTAGATGATGTCCTAAATATTATTTTATCTTTGAAACTTCTTCTGTTTCCTTAACTTGTCCTGGTGAATTATTTACTGATACCTAATCAGCTGTTTGGCTGAAAAGCATTAAGTACTTCTACATTGCTAAATTGGATGTCCAATTGTCTTTTGTCTGGGATTTAAAGTAATTTTTTGTATCATGTAGTATAGAATATTGCTAACTCCTAGTTTTGTGAATTTTAAAATAAAATAGGTAGTCTTATTTCTCTTTTATTTTGCTTTTAGATGAGAAAAAGCATGACATACTGCCTAAAGATAGAACTACAGGACTTAAAGTTAAATACCTCTTTTATTTTACTTAGTCGTACTTTTCAGGTGGATTTAAAGATTTAAGGCATCAGAAGGCAAACAAAATTGTTTTCAAATCTTATTTGTGGTGATGATAAATCATGCAATAGCTATATCTCCTTTGTTTTATCCTTACAGCAACTTCTTTTAAATATCTATTGAGATGGTGTATTAATTTTGTTGTTTGAAATTTCCTGAAATATGATATTCAATAAAGGTACATTTTAATAAGATTTATTTGGACTAGGCCCAGATATATGTATGTATGTGTGAATGTTGAGAAACAATTAGAGAACACACAACTGGATTTGAAGTAAAGTAAGTGAATGCTTCTTATTAGAAAAATATGTATGTACACATATAGTGTTTAAATTGCACAATGAAGATAAAAACAATTCAGAGTTCAGATTACCTGAAGTTCTTTTAATTGCTTTAAATGCCTATTTTAAAAACCTGTATCAAACAGTATTTTTAATTTACATATCTGTTCCACTTTCTCAAATATATTTCCCCTGTATTCGAAGTACATAACTATATAACATTATGTACTAATTTTTGTTCCTACTTTTGTGTTTTGTAGATTGATTTCTTAAATATTTATTTTTATACCCACCTTAAAACCTTTTTATAAGTAGTTGCTTCTTCTGCCAAAACATTGGAAACACCAGTTTGCTCAGTGACCTCAGTGCTAAATCCATACTCTCGTAATATATTAGCAACAGGCTAGATTTACCTAAAAAGACTGAAAATTATTGTTGGAACTGTGGTCTCTTGCTGCTTACACCCACCTTTCATGTAGGAAAGTTCTGCTTTTCTCAATGGTATCAAAATAAACAATAACGAAAAGGAACAAGCTCTCTTTGGTCCTTAAATACTCATGGTTTACAGCATATCAGATTGTGCACCAATAGGTCAAAAATTGAAGAAGACTAAAGTAATTCAAGGGGATGAGAAATGCCAAAATGTTCTGATAGCTTGTGCTGGCCACCTACTTTTCTTTAGCCTGAATGCTTCATTAGTCATAACTGAAAACTGTTGATTTATCTATCCTGAGGCTTTTTATAAGCTTTTCCTCCTCCTCTCTCAAATGTAACTGCAGGTATACCAAAGAGGCTTCTGTCCTGTGCCTTTTATTACTTATGGTGTGAAGTTCAGATTGAACAGGTATCATCTACTTCATGTAAGTGGGCTACGTACAGGTATACTAACTCTGGTGTCAAGAATTAATCACAAAATTAATACACTCAGTGCTTCCCAATTCATATAAAAAGAACCATTTGAACGTTCACTGCAGAGCAACTTTTCAGTTCAGAACCATAAATTATGATATAATCTTGATAATTTAATACCCTAAAGGATCACTCTATTAGTTGTATCACATTAATTCTGAGAAGCAATCATACTGCCTGGAACACACATTTTACTACTTCTTTAGCTTAATACTTAAGCAAATTATTAGTGGTGTAGTGATACAATAATCCAACTCATGTCCATTGATTTGATTCCAGAGCATGCAGGTAATTCATATGATTATCTTAACTAAAAATCTCCAATTTATGCTATACTGTCTTAGCCTTGTTCTTCCTAATTCTTTCCAAAGACCTTTCATCTTTGTAGTTATGTCCTAGGATGTTCTGTTATCTCAAGGGATAGTATCCTCAAACTTATTGTAAGCCTTTCTGCATAGTGTATGAGTGTCACAGTCTTACCACAGGTCATCCTAACAGCTCAGACTCAAATAAGGCACATTATATTGTTTACTTCTCAAGAAAATAGTATTGAAGAAAATTTGCCGGTATTAAATAAGTAATCAAACACTGCTGTATTTGAGCAATTTTTCTTTTCTATATGAATGCCAAGACTGAAAATAAATTATACTCCAAATCATCCTTCTCTTAAAATATTCCAGTGTTACTATTCTTGTTGCCCTTATATCTGCTGTCACAGCAACCTTTGGCTTGCAAGAAGACAGGATCACTGGCAGGGCAGAAACACACACACAAAAAAAGGTGTTCACAGCTCCAAAGGCAGTGCCATGATGGCAACACCATGCCTTAACACAATGCACCCTCTTTGAATTGGAAACCAGCCCCCAGGCAAATGGAAAGCATATATGCAGCTGGTACATGGGGAATATCTGGAGGGAAAGGAGCTAAGCCCATCTATTGGGAGCAAGAGTTGCACAAGTTCCCTGAGGATCCAGATTTCTTTTAGGGTAGGAGACATTGAAGGAGACAGCAAATAAGGGAAAGGTTGGGAATGGTACAGATTAGACATTAAAGTAATCTGTGATGCAAATATGGCTTTGAGAACTAGCTCAAGGCAGCCCAACCATTCTAATAGTGCAGCTCATTGAGAGGCACGAACAGCTTCTGGTCTGAAAAATTATATAAGTCTTAATACTATGGGTTAAGTAAGCTTTCACCCCACATTTTCTAGTTTCATGACAGATATAATCCCCTTTTCTCTCTAGGAAGGTAAGACTACCTGGAGTTATCTGCTGCTGCAAACTCCTTCTCTCGAAAATTCCATGCTGTACTAGTATTTGAAAATATAACTATTATGTTGATCATTATCTTCAATTTTTTTTTAACTTCTTTTTTTTGTAACTTCTTGAAGGCTTACTGGTATATTTTTAATCTCCTTACAAAGAGTAAGTGAGATTTCAGATCTCACACCTTTTACTACATGAACAGGTCGTTTAAGTGCATTGTATGACCTCATGTTACTGATGGCTCAGGTCCTGTTCCCTGTGGCTTTATTTTCTGAATGGCAGTCTGGACAGCATGACAACAATGAGATCAGGAGTGTAATATGAACATTATGTATACTGAAGAAAGGGAAGTTTTTGCTTAAGAACATGACCTGCCTGTAGTCAGGTGCTGGTCTTTACTCCTTTAAGATTTTGTTCATTTTGCCAAAAAAATTGGAAAGGCTTTTCTTGCAATTAGAGTGAAGTCAAACAGTTCATGATTTTAAAGGGTCATGGCTATGTTATTGATTTGCAGTTAACTGTGAGACCTTTTCTCTGGGCTACTGAGGCAATGGTAGACTCTGCAGCTGACTGACTGATTGCCTTGGCATTAGGTTTCTGCCATGCTCTGAGGTTTAAATAAATTCAGTACCATGTTAAGCAAAACCAGTACCAGACTTGGACAAAGCTGATCATTAGGATCTTTAGAGGTAAAACCATCAACTTAATTTTTAAAATATTTAGATATTCTTATCCCACTTTAAGAGACTACCTAAGATACCTCTTCGACAGTCAGCCATACTTCACAAGAACTTTTCTTCTTGTCCTCTTTGGGTTTTGCGCTGGGTACCTCTGAATGACAGGCTGTGTGCATCACAACAACATGGTGCTAGCCACATCTTTGTATTATGACGATGAGCTGCTTAGGGCATTATCTGATCCCTTCTAATATTTGTGTGCAGATCCTGTGCACAGATACACAGTGTGCTGGGCCTGAAACATGTAGAATACAGTACCTACCCTGAAGTTACACCAGGGCAGCAGGTATATGACATCTAGAAGTGCAGTGCAACAGGCAGCTGCTCAGCATGCTTGATTCCAAGGCCTGTCTTAGGTGTGACAGGCTTGGGTCTGCACCACTTTGGGGGAAATATTTAAGGATTTCTTCCTTAAGGAACCAGTGGGGGATCTCCCCCAACATTTGCTGTTAATTTGATAATCTGCATATTTTATATTCTGTAAATAACACTCATCACCTGAGCTGGGACCTCCTGGTTTTGTTGTTGTTGTTTGGGGGATTTAGTTTTCTACTATTCTTCCCTCTTTGGCAGGCTAGAGAAGGCAACCACTTTTTATAATGAGAAGGAAAGATCAAATTCTCAATGCTTATGATGGATGTTGAGCTACTGGGAACACTAAATTGCAGTAGAACCTCACAATAACTAGCTTTGTCTTACTTGGAAACTTTTGCTAATTAAAAGTATTCTAGCAAAATTCAAGAGTTTTCATTTAAATGGTGATTTCATTTTGGGAAACAATCATTTGATAAATATATTTCAGATGTCCCACATAGGTGAACTAAATATAATTCACTTCACTGTATCTGTTACTACAGATAGAATCTATTTTGTGTTTACCTAAAGAGTTAAACATTTATAAAAATTGTCTCTATATTTAACACATTAACTACCAGAGTATATATTTCCTTTTACTAAACATTTTCTAAATGTTAATGTCTTGTTCTAAGCAGAACGAGAATGTTCTGTGACTAGAGGACCTTCCTTCAGGATATATAAACTTCTTAAAAACAAAGCATATATTTTTCCAGCAAGACAGATTCCTTGTTAAAAGATGGGTTGTAATTAAATGGGTTAATGCTCAAAGTAATATCTTCAAAGTTTTCTATCACAGTCATTAAGGCAAACAATGAAAACCAGTCTTTTAGTTGCTTCTTTAAGTAAGTTGTGTGTTATTAAAAATAATAAAGGTTATCTAAGTTGCCTTGCTGTTCATATCAATTCTTTGACACCTGAGGTGAAAAATACAGTTCATAATGAAAGCATTCCCAGTTGTGTCCAGAGTTAAGCATTTTTACAGGTCATCGTGAACTTTAAGGCTCCCATAAGTCTAATTGAGCTTATTGAGAGGTAATAAGTGTAGGAAACAGTACTGAAGAATGAGTGTACTCAAAAGAGACATTGTTTTAATACCACTAGTGAATTTTACTCTTCAGTGAGAAAATTATTTTGGTAACATTGTCACTCTGTAAAAAGGACGCATGAAATGAATTAACATGTTTGATTACCTATACTAGATAAAACTTGAAAATTGAAATTCATAGGTTTAGCTCTACTAGTGTCTTCTACCCCTTCTGCTTCATTTTAACTTCTTGGACATGAAAAAAATTTACCTATACATTTAAATTTTACCTTCATATTTAAATTCAGCTGTAGTCTCAATTCTGTCTTGGCTAAATAAACATAAAAACCAAAGACATTTTGAAAAATTCCTGCCTTGAATTTCAGTGTTTAAAACTTTTTTTTTCAAAAAGAATTGTTCTATAATAGTTCAAATTTCATTTTTCTCTCCTTTGAAACTACACGTTTATGATCGTTTGCCTTGAAATCTGGAATCTCTTTGCTTAAGTTTCCTTTCCTGAACTTCAAAGTCAGATTTAATTTATTAATTCCATGCCTCTCTAGTTTAATACCAGGATGTTTCCAGAGTTTTCTGTAGATCTAAACTGTTTAGGAACTTGGTGTCTGCATTCACAGTAAGTGGAACCCTCAGGATTGTATGATTACAGAGATGGCTTGAAAATGGGAAATCTGATTCGTGCTGAGTCACTACACAGAAAAACAAAAACAAAATTAAAGTAAACAAAAAAACCACCAATAAAGCAATGGTAATTATGAATGAAAGCATCAATCTCAGTTATTTTCAAATATTGTTTTTGTGGTGGTAACTTTTGTGTTCTCTTCCAACTTTTGTACTGAATATGAAATCAAACTGTGTTTCACTAGGAGGGAGATTGCAACTTCATTTGCCAGGTAAGGGAGCATGAAGAAACACATTTCTGTATGAAGATTAAGTATTGTAAATTGCTGTAATGCTTGAAACAAAATGTGAATAATGAATTGAAGTAGAGATTTTTCTCTTGGTGTTTAATAATTCATTCTGAATTGTAAAAAGAGTTATTTCTTCTGTTGAAATATATGGGGCTATGCTATGGTAGAACTCTTGATTTATTATCCTTGCCCTACAGTTTTACTAGAAATATCTTTTACCTTGATACAAGCATAAATTGCATTGAACACTGGGAAGGCTCATGTTAGAAAAGGAAATGGAACAGCGCTGAGGCTTCCTTCTGAAGGAAATTTACAGTGACAATACCCACACTCTTGTCTGTGTCCTCTAAGCAATACTGAGATTCTTGTACATTGAGGTGAAGAAAATTCCTGCAGAGTTCATAACATTCAGAAAATATGCTTTATTTATACAAGTTCCTATATCTTATTATCTTTGTTTCTACTTCTCTGGACATTTCTGAAGTTAAGTGTGGGTGAGGAAGTGACTTTAAGCTAGATAAGAGTAAGAATACTCTTTTTACATTAATCATACACATATTTTAACGATCTGTGGAATACACATTCAAGGAACAACAGAAAAAGGGGTATTCACAAGAAGATGCTGTAGGTGTGCTTTAGCCACTGTCATGGACCGTGTAAGCAAATTTGAGATATCAGGACCACATTCAAATACAATCCGTAACTCATCAGCTGTCAGTGACTGAACTCCTAGGGGTGGAATGTAGCTCACTGACCATCACACCCCTACAACAAAAGAAGGTTCAGAAAAGATAGGCAAGTGTGATGTGCCCAGTAAGCTCAGGGAATAATGCAGGGTGTGACTGACCACAGCTGTTGTAAAGAGCCTGACTTTATCTCAACACAAAGGGCATAGAAAAGTGACCTTTCTTTCAGGTAAACAGGTACATGTTACTTGCATCTATATTGTGTTGTGCAGTGTATTTTTTGTATCACTCCACTAAATTAGAAATCCCATGTAACATCAACTACCTTTAAATAAATGAGGATATTAAACATTACACCCTCTGTGGTTGGAATGTCTACAAGAAGCTGGTCAGACAGTATTGGACTCTGACATCTGTTTATAACATATCTTCTAAACCATAATACATGTGAATCCCCTTCCTACTCCTCTGGGGTATATTTTGGGGTTTGGGGTGGGGCTGTTGCTGTTTCTGTTCATTTTTTTTTCCAGTTTGCTTCTCAGTTTTGTGGGAAAGATCAAGTTAATACCAGCCAACTAGTAAATGATGGCAGCATTCACCCTGAATGACTTTTTTGACTTTTACCAGCTTTTCTCTCTCAGATCTAAGCAGTCCAATAAACATGGAAGTTTTGGCTGCAGAAACTTATTTTGAAAGCAAAACAAAATGAGCAAATAGTCATCTCCCTCCTTCCCCCTTATTTTAAAAGAGTTTCTTGAAAGGGTTTTTCAATCCATTAATAGAATGAAGGGGTCTAAGGAAACTATTGGACAAATACTTGATGAAGATGGTGACCTGACTAATAGGGCTGAAGAAAAAGAGCAGGCATTCAATGCTTTTTTTTCCTCAGTCTTTAGTAATAGTGATAGACCTTGTGCTGCCTAGCCCTCTGAGTTGGAGGGTCCTGACTGCAGGAACAGTGACTTTCCATTTGTGGACACCGAAATTGTAAGGGACCACTTGCATCAGTTGAATATTCACAAATCCATGAGTTCTGGTGGGATTCATCTCAGATTATGGAAGGAGCTAGTGAACATTGCAGCAGGACCCCTCTTAATCTTAAGACTCATCTGGACAGGGTGTTGGCTATCTTGTCTAGACTGTGCTCTTCCCAGAAAGGTTGGACTAGATGATCCCTGAGGTCCCTTCCAACCTGTGATTCTGGGATTCTGGGATTAATCATCCACCAAAGGACTTGGGCATCTTGGCGGTACCCAATGACTGGAAGATAGCCAACATTATTCCAATTTACAAGAAGGGAATTAGGAAAGACCCAGGAAGCTACCGACCTGTTAGCCTAACGAGGAAAAATTATGGAGAAGATCATACTGGATGCTATTGAAAGGCATTTAAAGCACAATGCAATCATCAGGTACAGTCAAGATGGGTTCATAGAATCATAGAATCATTTAGATTGGAAAAAACCTTTAAGAACATCAAGTCCAACTGTTAACCTAACACTGCCAATTCCACCACTACACCATCTTCCTAAGCACCACATCTACGCATCTTTTCAATACCTCCAGGGGTGATGACTCAACCACTTCCCTGGTGCTTGAGAACCCTTTCAGTGAAGAAGTCTTTCCGAATATGTTGAGGCCACTTCCTTTTGTCCTTTCACTTGTTACTTGGAAGAAGAGACCATTTAGGTACTTTCCTTGCAGTCACACTGATGTCAAAGAACCTAAAGGTCTCTCTTTCACATACTGCAGCCTCCAGACTTGCCCATGCAAGTAGTTGAAGTATCCTGTTACTGCTTGGACACATTTAAGATTTTCAATGAGATACTGGGTGCCCTCAGAAGGATCCTGACTTCCAGTTTTCAAAACCTTACTGAAGGGAAAATCCTGTCTAATTAATATGTTATCTTCCTAGAATAAGGCCACCCAGCTAGTGGGTGAAGGGAACATTGTTGATGTTGGTTTTCTGGGTTTTAGCAAGGCTGTTGATACTGTTCTTCACAACATCCTTCTGGACAACTTGTCCAGCTCTGAGATGGGCAGGTAGATACTATTCTGGCTGAAAGGCAGGGATCAAAATGTTAGTAGTGAATGGGGCTACACCTAGCTGGCAGCCATCCACCAGCTGTGCTCCTCAGGGCTCAATTCTAGGGCCAGTTCTGTTCAATATTTTTATCAATTATCTGAATGCAGGAGTTGAAGGCACCATTAGAACCTTTGCTGATGATAAACAGGGAGGTGCTGCTGACTCTCTTGAGGTTCAAGAATTCTTGCTGAGAGATATAGTTAGATTGCAGCACTGGGCAATGATTGATGGGATGAACTTTAACAAGAACAAATGCCAGACTCTGGTCTGGGATGGAGAAACACCAGACACAGGTATAAACTGGGAGAGTAGAGGCTGGAGAGCAGCCCTGCAGAAAGGAACCTGGGGGTGCTGGTTGACAGCAGGCTCAACGTGAGTCAGCGGTGTGCCCTGGCAGCCAAGAGGGCAAACCGCATCCTGGCGAGCATCAAACACAGGCACAGCCAGCCAGTCAAAAGAGGTGATTATCCTGCTGTATCCAGCATGGATGTGGCCTCACCTTGAGTGTTGTGTGCAGTTCTGCATTGCTCATCCAGTAAGACCTGCCTTACCTTCACATAAACCCTATTGCTAACATCTGCATGTATTTTTTTAAAAATTAAACACCCTCAGGAGTACCATTTACTTGTGTTCTTTTTCCAGCTTCAGGCAGTCTCAACAACACGATGGAAGATGACCTTCACTTCTGCTAAATGTAATATATTCTGGGTTCACATGGATAATCTGAAGCACTCATATATACTGTTTGTCTTTTATTGTAAGTAATTTAATGGAAGTGCTCAAAGCTCTGTTTTGGTCGACACTGCAATGAGCATGTTATTCAGTACAGTCAAAACTGTATTTAAAAAAAGACAAAACAAAACAAAAAGCCTAATATGTGGAGTATTTGTAGGGCAAAAAATAGTCATGCAAAGTATTATAATTTTATTATTCAGCCCTATAATATAGTCTTATCTGGAATGTTTTTCTGCTTATGTCACTGTATCAGAGGCATTCAGCAACTGTACAGTAGGTACTTATAAGTATTACATTGAAATGTATCGGCTGTATTGTACAGTGTTGTTCACATCCCCATTTTATACAAATGAAGTGCAGTGTTGTTCTTGTTCAAGTTCAACTCATCCTTGTTCAACTCATACACACAGATATACAAATAAGTATACATATATTTGCTTTTTTTAAACTAGGAAAGAAAAAAACCCCAACATTTTCTTCTTGTATACTTCATAAAAAGTAGTTAGTCATACAGAAGAAATAAACAAACAAAAACCAAAATAAAAAATCCTTTTTTAAAGAGATGCTGAGATGTCTACAGTTTGCCTGGATCAATATTGTCTGAGAAGTTACTCACTGTTCTTCCCTCATCACTCACTCTTGCTGCTCCCTTTATGCTTCTTACTTCTTCCTTATGCACCTGGCAGGACACACATCATGACCAAGTATGTATACTTCCCAGGGGAGATTCATGCCTTTCTTGATAAGATTCCTGTAAATGTGAGAAACTTTACTGCCTGATTTGTGGGACATCTGGGAAAGGAAGGCTGGGCTGTGTGTTAGAGAGGTGAATGTAGCTGCTTGCATTGTGCAATGGTGATCTATATGTGAGGTTGCTGCCAGGTGAAACTGTACCTTGAGGTATTGGAGCGTCACTGGCAATGACAAAAGAAAGGTTTCCTCACACTTAATTTTTTTAAAACTGGATCAGTTTCCTGATCATGGTTCAAGGTCACATAAAGAGTTATGGCAGACAGTCAGATGTTATGGAAAATTGCTTTACCCAATTGGATCTTCACTTTAATTTCACACTGGTATTGAGCCTGGTATGTCAGATTTTGAATGATCATAGAATCATAGAATGGTTTAGATTGGAAGGGACTTTTAGAGGTCACCTAGTCCAACCCCCCTGCAGTGAGCAGGGACATCCTCAATTAGATCAGGTTGCTTAAAGCCCCATCCAGCCTGACCTTGAATGTTCCCAGGGTTGGGGCATCTACCACCTCTCTGGGTAACTTGTTCCAGTATTTCACCACACTCATTGTGAAAAAATTTCTTCCTTATATCAAGTCTGAATCAACGCTGGTTTAGTTTAAAACTATTAGCCCTTGTCCTATCATTACCCCCTGTCCTATCATATGATGTCCAGTCTCCTTCAGTGTGACCTACAATATTCACATTTATTTCATCGAGACTAGATTGTCAGCTTTCAAAATAACAGTTTCAGGTATATTGTTCTTTGAAATGTAGAAATACATGAACACAAACAGATCTTTTAAACATAGAAATATCTTGAAATAAATTAAGATGGGAATATCAATATCTGTTTTATTTGTTTAAGAATTTATATGAATGCTAATTTATGTTAAACACCTGCTAATCAGAATTTAACATTAAGATGTTAAATGCACTTCACATGCTTTCACCACAGGGTCTGAAAGTCTTTTAAATAATATCTTCCTCAGAAACAATCTTTTTCAGTCTTACTAGGTAGCTGCTAACAACTTACATTGTGCTGAATGTAAGGGAAAAATATTTCATATATTTCTGGTATCTCCATATGGCTTTAAAGGAAGATTAGCAATGACACTGGGAGTTATTTTCAATTGTTCTTTTTCTGATTAATCTCAAATTGCAACAAATTGTACAAATCAGTTTTTCTTTTCATATACTCTGATATAAAAAGAAAATATTTCTTTCTTGGCATTAGATCAAGAGGAATAAACACACTCAAGGTTTTGAAGTGCTATTCAGTGCAAGTGTGTTGAATTCAAGATGTGATGTGTGATGGATTTTCCTTTATTACCACTACAAAATCTTAACGTTGCCATGTGAATCACTGGGATGCATGTAATTATATTTTTTTTTTTGTGTATGCAGATAATTTTTAGAGTACAAAGCAGGTAACCCATAATAGTGTGTTGTAAGAAATGAGATTGTTCTCTGAATGATCTCAGGTGTAGGAAAGTTAGTTTGTACTTTGTTCCTTAAAGTGCACGTCAGGCCTAGGACAGTTCCTTTCACCCTCTGCTGATGTGAAAAGAGGAGTGAAATGACACTTTATGTTGCTAAAAAATATAAGCCTATGAAAAAGCCAGTGTTCCCTTACAGTCTACTGTTGTTTATGGTCATATGTAGGCCATAGACACACTTTTTCTTTATTTTCCTATACTTACCTATAGAGGGATAAGCCAGAACCTTACCCAGTGTAACCATACAAAAAATGAATCCAATTATTGTAACTACAAAATTGACGTTCATAACCAAAGAGACTAATTGCTGTATTTCAAATAAATAAAAAATATAAAATGTATCTCAACAGGACAAACACCTTTGTGATACTCTCATCTTTAATTTTTTGAAGGCTATTTGGTGACTCATTTGTGTTAAATGACTGTGTTCAGATCACTCATAGTTCCCATTTCTTCCCTGGCTTCTCTTTTTACTCTCTCCCATTGATCTGATTATATACTCTTCCCTGAATTTTAAGTTGTTTCCTCTTTCTGACATAGGTTTTTATTAATGTTTTCTAGATATAACATCCTCTTAACTTCACACACTTGAAAAAGCTATAAATACATAGATTTCTTAAACTTTTATTGACACTGTCAAGCATTCTTTTGTACATCTATGAACTTGTTCAGAATGTATGGCACTCTTTTATTATTTTATTTAAAACAAAAACAAAAAAACCCAACACCAAAACCAAAACCAAACTTCCAGGAAATGAGACAAAATTTCAATACAGCTGTACCAGACATGGCAACTTACTAGTTTTTCTCAAATGCATTTTGTACTTTTGTTATGTGCAGAACTCCATATTATTTCTATCTTTTAAAATAGCATTATAATAAAGGAAAGTTAAGAGTAATGGACCACCTTCTTTTGTATTTCAGTCTGGTTTTCTACAGAAAAAAAGAGAATGGAAGATGTAAGACAAAAATGGCTACCCAAGGGAAAGTAGATTTCCTATTACCCACACAATCAAGCTTTTAGTTGTTCCTTCTGCACAATTATCAAAAGACTGTACCTTTTACTCTTGGGTGTAAGATTTTTTTGGTTTGGTGGAGTATAATGGATAGCTTAATACCTGTGGAGCACTCCTCTGAAGCTGTGTGCGCTAGCCAATGCATCCAAATCACATCTTGCTGCTCGCAAATGCATTGAGTTTTGTTTGTTTCTAATGAAAAAAATGTTCAGGTTTTCATTAAACATGAAAAATGGGTTTACATTTTTCACATGTATATACATGGACACATATGCCCTATGTGATGACAAATTTAATAACAGAAATATGTACTGGTTTTATTTATCATATATATAGTTTATGTAAAACTTTGAGGGAAACATACAACCTTTGACATAACTAAAGGGTTTTTTTACTCTTTTTTTTTCTGCTAGCTCCTGATTTATTCCTTTTGAAAATTACTGTCATTGTTTTCTATTGATATTGTTGTAGCAGTAAACTTTGTCATCTATGTTTTCTTGTTCAATCAGAAATCATATTTTATATGCTAATTTTACCCTTCATTGTTTGCTCTGTGGTTTGTTTTTAATCATCATCTTTTACATAGGCTCATGGAGGGTTCTAGAAACCATTATCACTTTGTGATCCTGCAATGTCATGAACAATATTTGTAACACAATATTTTCCTTAAATCCATGGATTGTATTGTTGTATGTATTTTCAAAGACTACTAGAGTGCCTTCATGTAACTGAATTAAATATAGTTTAATTAATTTAAAGTAAATTAAATTACTCATTAGCAGTAATAACTTTAAGCTTTAGAATGCATTTGAATTGGGAAGTGTTTGAATACCTGGCTTAACTGCTCTAGTGTGGTATGAAATTAATTAGCATTATACATATCTTAGCTCCTTTCAAGATATGCACAGATGGGATAACAAAACTAGAAAGATAAGGAGCTCTGAAACCCTCTTTTTTAATTTACTAATTAAAGAAGGTATTTGTTATTGCAAGTAACTGAACTAAAACAAGATTAGCTATTGGAGAAAAAAATGCACCAACCCTACAGAAGTATTAAGGACTGACTCATAAGTCATCTGACAACATTATTTCACTTGTTGTCAAATTATTGTAATTGTAATGAAAATAGAGAAAGAAAGGTCAGTGCTCTTAATCATAGTGAAAGTCTTTTCTAAAGTGATTAAATTATATGATTAAAATGAAAAAGAAGAAAGTAATGTATGAAAAGTAGATTTTTTTCTAACTTTTCCTATTTCCTTAAGGTAGAGTTGCATGTTTCATTTCGTTAAAGTCATTATTAGGCTTATCTTTAAGTTCTCTTTTGAAAATAATGATTTCTAAATTCATAGGCTCTTGACCATTGTGTTAGTTTATCCTCTCTTTTTACTTTATTTTTTAACAGCATGATGAAGAAATGTCAAATGATTCTAAAGTGCAGTCATATCAGATGTCACACATAGTAAGGAGCTGAACTACCCTATGAGTTTATTCAACAAGTCATGACAAAATGTAACACAAAAGGATACCTACAGCAACCTGATAAAATCTGTTTCCTTTCAGAAGAATGTTTTAATTTTATTTTTAATTATGAGGCAGGTTGCTAAAACCAGCCAAAGATAGTTCAGATTGTCTAAGAGACACTCAAGAAAAAATGCTGTTATTGCTGAAAGTATACAACTGTAGGGCTAGAAAAAACAATAAGCAACATGTCATGCTGGGCCAGTGCTGTCTGAGGGTACCACTCATGACAGAAGAAACAAAAAAGTAAAGCACAGCTACTTTTCTGATAATATGTCAGACCTACAGAAGAATGGGGATCAGCACCTGCTCATCATTGCATAACGTCACTGTTTGCTGGATGATTTTCTGCCTAATAGTATAAGAATACTTCCACTCAAACCAACTAAATTATCCCATGATAGCTAGTTTGCATCTTGACCTACAGTATATATTTTGACACACAGAGAAATATTGAGACAATGGAATTACAAATAATTGGTTTGGGTAATATATGTACTGAAAAAACTGAAGTGGAATCTTTATTGGATGATGTGAAGAAGCAAGTCAATGCTGGTTTTTGAAGAGCACTCAGGGAATCACTTTGGATATGAGATAACGTTGTCAAACAAAGTACCTGTTTAGAAGAAAGGAATCTTAGACATACCAAAGACACATAGGAGAATTCCAGAGGGCAGACTTTGTTCTGTTCAGGGCACTGGTTGGGAGAGTCCATTGGGAGGAAATCCTGTAGTTCAAAGGAGTCCAGGAAGGCTGGCCTTTCTTCAAGAAGGAAGTCTTGCAGGCATCTGAGCGGGCTGTCCCGATGTGCTGCAAGATGAACCCGTGGGGAAGACAACCAGCCTGGCTGAACAGGGAGCTTTTTCTGGCACTCAGGAAAAAAAAAGAGAGTCTAATGCTTTTGGAAGAAGGGGCAGGCAATACAAGGAGAATAAAGAGACCTGCTTAGGTCTTGCAGAGAGAAAATTAGAAATGCAAAAGCCCGGCTAGAACTCAACCTGGCCACTGCTGTAAGGTATAACATGAAGTGTTTCTACAAATACATTAAAAATAAAAAGAGAGCCAAGGAGAATTTCCATCCTCTATTGGATGGACGGGGGGGGGGGGGAACATTTGCCACCAAGTATGAGGAGAAGGCTGAGGTACTTAATGCCTTCTTTACCTCGGTCTCTAACTCCCAGAGCAGTTGTCTCCAAGGTATTCAGTCCCCTGAGCTGGAAGGCAGGGACGGAGAGCAGGATAAGCCCCCCATAATGCAGGAGGAAGCAGTTTATGAACTCCTGCTCCACCTGGACACTCACAAGTCCATGGGGCTGGATGGGATCCACCCAAGACTACTGAGGGAGCTCATCTATCAGTAGTCCCGACTAACAGGGGAGGACCCAGATGACTGGAGGCTTGCTGCCAATGTGACACCCATCTACAAAAAGGGCCAGAAGGAGGATCCAGGGAGCTACGGGCCTCTCAGCCAGACCTTGGTGCCTGGGAAGATCATGGAGCAGTTCATCTTGGGTGCACTCTGTAGGTGTTTGCAGGACAACCATGTGATCAAGTCCAGCCAGCATGGGTTCATGCAAGGCAGGTCCTGTCTGACCAACCTGATCTCATTCTATGACTAGGTGACCCACCTAGTGGATGAGGGAAATGCTGCAGTTGTTATCTACCTGGACTTTAGCAAAGCCTTTGACACTGTTTCCCACAGCATCCTCCTAGAGAAGATGGCTGCTCATGCCTTGGGCGGGTGCAGTCTTTGATGGGTAAAAAACCAGCTGGATGGCCAAGCCCAGAGAGTTGTTCTGAATAGAGCCAAATCCAGCTGGCAGCCTGTGAAAAGCAGGGTTCCCCAGGGCTGAGTTTTGGGGCCTGTCTTATTTAATACCTTTATCAATGATCTGGACGAGGGTATTGAGTGCATCATCAGTAAGTCTGTAGATGACACCAAGTTGGGTGGGACTGTTTATCTGCTTGAGGGTAGGACCTGGACCAGCTGGATCAATCAGCCAAGGCCAACTGTATGAGGTTTAAGAAGGCCGAGTGCCAGATCCTGCACAGGGTTGACAACAACCCCATGCAACGCTAAAGGCTTGGGGAAGAGTGGCTGGAAAGCTGCCTGGCGGAGAATGACCTGGGGGTGTTGGTTGACAGCTGGCTGAACATGAGCCAGCAGCGTGCCCAGGTGTCCAAGGAGGCCAACAGCATCCTGGCTTGTATCAGGAACAGTGTGCCAGCAGGAGCAGGGAGGTGATTGTGCCCCTGTACTCGGCGTTGGTGAGGCCGCACCTTAAATACTGTGTTCAGTTTTGGGTCCCTCACTACAAGACGGACATCGAGTTCCTGGAGCATGTCCAGAGAAGGGCAACAAACCTGGTGAAGGGTCTGGAGAGCAGGTCTTATTAGGAGAGGCTGAGGGAACTGGGGCTGTTTAGCCTGGAGAAGAGGAGGCTGAGGAGAGACCTTATCACTCTCTACAGCTACTTGAAAGGAGGTTGTAGTGAGGTGGGTGTTGGTCTCTTTTCCCAAGTTACTTGCCATAGAACGAGAGGAAGTGGCTTCAAGTTGCATCAGGGGAGGTTTAGATTGGATATTAGGAGAAATGTCTTTACTGCAAGAGTGGTCAGGCATTGGAACAGGCTGCCAAGAGAGGTAGTGGAGTCTTCATCCCTGGAGATGTTCAAAAAAGGTGTTGACATGGCACTTTGGGACATGGTTTAGGAGGCATGGTGGTGTTGGGTTGACAGTTGGACTTGATGATCCTAGAGGTCTTTTCCATCCTTAATGATCCTATGATTCTATGAAACTATTACAAATTTCTTGCCACCAAGGCAACCAGGAAGACTTCGCAAGGGGGAAGTAAAAGGTGTAATAAAATGATACAGCAAGAATGTAAAACCAGTGTACATAAAACAAGAAAAATATCAGGTGTGTGTGTCTGGAAAGGCAAGAAGAATATCAAATTACAAAGCTCATTTATTTGAAAGAGATATTCACAAGCTTTGTACTATTGCAGTATTTTCTCAATTTGTAATTTAATTTTGCATTTCTGCCTTTCAATTAATTTATTCATATTAAGAACTCAGAGACAGGTATACCAGTAGACACTTGCACATTCAATAAGCTTATGTATAGCAGAATGATATATTCTTATATTTATTTTTACTTAGGATCATAAAACTCAAGAACAATGAAAATTTACTGTAAACCAAGCCTGATAATATTTTGTTCATATAGGAAACTTTATTCAATGTGAGTAAAATCTGTAGTATCAAAGTCTAAAATTTAGACTTCAGACTTTGACCCTTCACTAATAGTAAATGGCTATTAAGAAGACCCTAAGTAATTTTTCTATTATTACATTGCACATGGCGCCACTCTCAGACAAAAGATTGGATCATTCTCATTGTCTTTGAGAATAAAATTGGGATTGGACTTCCCCAGATCAGCCTTCTGTCAATGTTGCTTTTGCTCCTTGGAATGATGCTATTTATCTCTGTTCAGTAGAAAATATCAGTTTTCAACTTGCAGGATGGGAAGTGAACTTTTACCTTCTTTCTTGTGGAGCATCATCTCTGAATGAATAAAACAAAAATCTCTACCAATAAACAGTGATTCTCAGTTTAGTGCACAGCAATCCATATCTCAGAACTGGAGTATTCACTCTATATTACTGTAACAAATACAGTGAACTGCTATTCTTTAGTGCATAGCATATTTTGTTTATTCCTTCTATATGAACTAAGCCATAAACTCAAACCTAACCGATGTCAGCATGATGTTGATTTGAAAAATAAATTATTTAAAAATTTTTGACAGTTAAGTAAAATAAAATGTCAGTTTCTGTAACAAAAATAATCTAGAATAAGTGTCACTCATTTAGGGTCTGATGGAGATGTAGTAAAAATAATGAGATTAATCAATTTTGGATTAAATTGGGTTTTGTCTGTACATATTTTTCTGTTATATCACAATGAGCAGTAGATTCCATGACAATTATAAAATCAGCAATGAATTTTATATGTTATTTCCTATAAATGTTTTGTTATAAAAAGTTATTAAACAAAAGCACTGAAAATAACATTTGTTGCTTAGGAAAAAGCAGACAAAGACTCCAGGAATACAAAAAGTACAACTTCTTACAGATCAAAATGGCTGACTTAAAAATAGAGAAAGCTAAATAATTCTTCTTAAACAGATAGAGGTAAATATAACCTCCTGAATATATGATGAATATGTGCACACTTGAATAGTTCATGAAAGGGGGAAATATGTTCATGTTTCTTCCTTTGTTCTTCCTGATTTTCATTATGTTAATGTATAACATGGGGATAGTATATCAGACTTGAAGGTCGGAGTGAAGAAGAGTATATTGGGGGAGATCAGGATATAAAAATTTAAAGAGCTCTTAAGGATTTCATGATGGTTGTAAAGTATGATAACCAACGGTGTAACTGTGCCAGAATGCTTATGCTATATCATGATAAAAAAAAAAAGACAGTATGGAACAGGATACTTCATAAAGTTAAGTCTAAATGACACTACATGAAGATAATGAAAATCACATGTGGAAATTTAACTTAAAAAAGAAACTTGGAGGAAAAAAAAACAAGTGTAAAGGCTACAGAATACTAAGCTAACAATGACACAACTCACTGAAACATGAAGAGATTATGATAACTTCCTGGATACCAGAGCCATCTGAATTATTTCATTATAAATGTGGTCTCTACAAATACATAGAAAGAAAGACAAAGAAGGGGAATCTCAATATTGTTTGGTTTTACTGCCAGTTTAAGATAATGGCTGCTAATAAATACAGAAAAAGGGGTTACAGGAAGACCAATAATATAGAAACCCATGAATGGCTAGAGTCTGAGTCTTGGTATCAATCACAGAGTTAGGGATCAAAAAAAACCACCAAAAAGCTTTTCTTCTTTTTGGTATACCTAAGCTGGTTAAACCTCTTCTGTGTACGCAGATATGATGCCAGTAAAACTGCTTCTGTCAGTTTGGTTTATGTCATCAGATGATGAAACTAAAGGAAAAAAAAATCATTCTGTTGGTGTGCTCTCAAAGGCACACTGTCAGCATATTTAAACCATCAGGGCTAATGCAATAAAGAAATTATACTGTGTTCTAATAAGGTCATGAAAGACCAAGACGTGATCTAAAACAAAACACTTTGTAATGCAAGAGAAGAGGGGAATAAAAAGTGGAGTGGAAGGAAGAGAAAAAGATAATTACAGATTTACAATATCTAGGTAATACATCTACAGATGGACAGTTTCTGCTTTCATGTAATTGCTGACTAACTCCTGTGCAAGTCCCACCAAACTGTGTGAGTCAAGGTGAAACACTAAGCTAGGCAATTCAGCACAAAAGAACTGTGACTACAGTGTCAAAAAGGAAAAAAAGCATGAACCCCTGGTTGAAAGCCAGAGATTACCTGAACTTAAGACAAAGAAAAAATAAAAACTAAGGTGTTAATAGCTATGATTAGGAATTTGGAAAGCAAAGGTAGACAGTATTAAATAGAACAGGTGCCCATCCTCAAACAGCCCACAGCAGAGAAGGATGCTGATGCTGCTCAGCACACATTACTAAGTCACACAGCCCAGGGGGAACTGTGGAGACAAGTGGGTCAAACCTGAGAGCTGAGATAAAAATGTGGTGTGAATAGCCAACAGAAAAACTGTGGTTTGCCTGTGATCCTGCACAGTTCCCTGGAGAGGAGCATGACAAGAAAGTTGTTTCTTGTGAAAGGGTAAAGGAACTTGGCCTGAGGCTTTCCCAGAAACAGCATGGCCCACATACGCCTTTGTTTCTGCTGCCTCTCAGGAAAACTGGCACAAGTATATTTTATAAATAAATTAATAAAACTATAAAAATATCCTTATTCTGCATGACTGATTTCTTACTAAATGGAAATAATCTTAGAAGGCTTCAAATATCAGTTTTGCTGGCCTAAAATATCAATATACCATACATACTAACTATTTCTATGTCGGTTTTCTTCCTTCGGAAAAAATATTATTGTTAACACTACATTCTACTTGGATCATTCTTCACATTGTTTCACAAAATATCCTTCTTTGTTCACAAAGCTTTAACAATTACAGGTGAACTGGAAACTCCGAATTATTTCAATTTCAATTTTTTTGAGCCTTACTGGTGGCTGTGACTCATGACACAGAGTGACAACTACCCAGAACAAAGGCAAGAGCCTCTTCAGCTCAGGGAACGCTCCTAGAAATATTTTACTTCAGAGGACTTTGTCCTTCCAGTCCCTCTGCCTGTCAGACTGAAACAAGACTGCTGATTATTCCTGTTTGGAAATGTAGCCAATTCTCACCTTTCTCTCTCTGCTTCCTGTGACTGTGTCCCTCTATGAACAGTAATGAGCCTCTGGCCAGGCCCAGCACTCTGGCCTATAGACCTATCCACAATAGCATCCCATGCTTGAGTGTAAAGCATGCAGCTGAACACCTTAATGAAGTTGGGCTTCATGTTGAAACAGAAAGTAGCTTGTCACTGTGGGTGCTTTTTTGTCAGCTGAGGCCAACCCACCACATTGCAGTATTTTCGTTTGCTACCTTGAAGTTGATGCTGCCACAAGTGAAATGAAGAGAACCCAAAAGAATATAAATGATGGAACAAGTAGACAAAACTTCTCCTTCCTTGAAAATGTTAAAGGAAAAAAGCCAAAATGAATACTGGTAGTTTCAGCAGAATAGACTTCAGAAAGTTTAAAAGAGAAAAGAATAAAGGAAAACCAAATTCTAAGGCAAAGGTTAAAATTAAATATTCATAGGCTTTACAGTAGTAATTTATTATTGTAATAACTCTTCAGAAATCTAGGAGCAAAAGGCTCTGCTCAGAAATGTGCAATGTAACATAACTCTGATTTTTCTATCCCCAGTCTCATCACTTTGCACTTTTGAGAAAAGAAGGTGTACTGGGTTTTTGCTACAGTACAGTACAGGGAGGGCTACAGGAGTGACTTCTGTAAGAAGATGCCAGAAGCTGCCCCTGTGTCCTATAGAGTGAGTGCCAGCTGGCTCCAAGATAGACCCGCTGCTGGCCAAGGCTGAGCCAATCACCAACACGAGTAGCATCTCTGTGATAAAATATTTAAGAGGGGTAAAAAAACTGCTGCACAAGAGCAGCCAGCAGAGAGGAGTGAAAACGTGTGAAAGAAAGAACTCTGCAGACACCCTCCCACCAGGAGGGGGTGGAGTTGCTCCAGGTGCTGGAGCAGAGATTCCGCTGCAGCCTGTGGTGAAGACCATGGTGAGGCAGTTTGTCCCCCTGCAGCCCATGGAGATCCACAGAGGAACAGATATCCACCTGAGGCCCGTGGAGGATCCCACATTGGAGGAGGTAGATGTGCATTGTGACCTCATGGAAAGCCTACACTGGAGTTGTCTCCTGGCAGGACCTGTGCCCCTGTGGAGAGTGACACCCGTGTCTTCTGGAAGGCCTTGTGACCCCATAGGGATCCACACTGGATCAGTCCATTCCTGAAGGACTGCACCCGATGGAACGGACCCACACTGGAGCAGTTCATGAAGAACTGCAGCCCGTGGCAAGGACCCACACTGGAGAAGTTCATGGAGGACTGTGTCCCATGGGAGGGACCTCATGCTGGAGCAGGGGAAGAGTTTCAGGAGGAAGGAGCGGCAGAGACAACATGTAATGAACTGACCACAAGCCCCATTCCCCATCCACCTGTGCTGCTTGGAGGGGACGATGTAGGGAAAATCAGGAGTGAAGTTGAGCCCAGGAAGAAGGGACGAATGGGGGGAAAGTGTTTTGAGATTTGTTTTTTACTTGTCATTTTCCTAAGCTGAATTTTGATTGGCATAAATTAAACTAGTTTCCCCAAGTCAAGTCTATTTTGCCCATGATGATAACTACAGAGTGACCTCCCTGTCCTTATCTAAACACAAAAACTTGTTGTTATACTTTCTCTCCCCTGTCCAGTTGAGAAGGAGGAGTGATAGAGCAGATTGGTGGGCACCTGGTGGGCCAACATCAGGCCACCACAACAGGCTACTGGAACTGATATCTGCCATATGAATCTGTAAAGAAAGCTGTGGTGTAAAAAGATCAGGTAGTCACTTAAAAACATTAGAGTCCTGTAATGCTTGAAGTGATCCAGATATTCCTCATTGGTGAATGTTATCTCCCTTCCAAAGGTCTGTAACAAAGCCATCCCTCCATGGATTTTTTTATTTATGCTGGGCTGAAATTCCATTTGTCTAAAGCTCTCTTTCAGCTCAACATCTTTCCAATATCCTGCCTTTTCCTGTTTCTGTGCCTTTCCTTGTTTAGGCCAAAAAGTTGCCTTTTCCTTTATCATCTTGCATAGTATGGGGTTTTTTATGTAAAAGTACTATATAATTTGTGTGATCTGAACTTATTTTCTTGTGTAACTGTGCTACTTTGCTTCATCAGTTCATTTCAAATCCCAGCTGGAGAGATCTCTGTTCTTCCTCACCTATTATTTTATTTTCTCCCTCTGTTACCACTTATCTCCAGTTCTGTTATTAGTGTTGCAAGTGCTTGCAAATAGTTTCCATGGAAAGATAATGTAAAGTTGTATTGCATTTTGAATGCTGTATTACTGATATAACAGAAAGATCTCGTTTAGGAAAGTACTTAGTTAGCAATTTTAAATAATTGCCATTTGAAAATCTCTGGTTTTGCCTCATGTGAAAGGGTAAATGGTGATGCTGAGATTATTCTTTCTACACTGTTTATTACTTCGCATAGCCTTCTCATATCTGCTTTAATTTCTTGTGTATCTAAATTAAACAGCCACAAACCTTTCAGTCTTTCTGTACATAGAAGTAACTTCAAGTCTCTTAAAATTGGTACATGTTTTGAAGCACCTTGTTTTTCACTGTGACATCCTTGAACACAGCTGGTCAAAAGTGACTAAATTTTCTAGTATGTAGCTGTACGCTTCTATGGGAGAACTTATCTTGGGCCGCATATCTCCGGGACACAGGGCTCTACCCACCCTGGGGACAGTGATGCACAGACATCAGTATGATGGATACAAAATGTCCGTTTATTTAGCTGCGTCACACGCTTATATAGCTCTTGCGCTTCCTGTTCCTGCCACTCCTATGGGGAGGAGTCTATCTTTCCGTCACATCCGGTAATCTTCCGGTTGCTGATCCCTGTCTATTCCCCTACACTAGTGAAAGAATAACAGCTAGCTAATAACATTAAAATTTCCAATGTTATTTTTCATCATACTTTCAGTTTGATAGTTAACACCAATACACTTCAAGATCCTTGGACAGTAAAGGTAAAATGCTAAGGGGTTAATGATAAAACATAGAGCTTATTTAATAAATAAAGTATAACACAAATAAAAATGTTCCAGGGAAAAAACCCACAATAATGAAAATTTTTCCTGCATGAAAATTCTTAGTTAACTGGGAGAAAATATACAAAAATTTATGTCAGGCCTGTTGTACCACTACAGCAAAAAATAGTTGAAAGACAAATCAGGTACAGGAATGTGAACAGTTTCAAAATTAAACTTGACTCTGCAGTTCAAAATGAAGTGTTATTTTAATTACTAGCTGGAAAGTAATTATTAATTAATGGTATAACTCTTAAGTAATTAAAATTGGGAATGTAAATTGAAATATTTCCTTCAACAAAGAACACTAATTACTTAGGTGTATCTTTTTTTCCTAATACCACAAAAGAAAAAAAAAAGGGAAAAAATGGATGTAACAACAAATATTTTTTGAAGGTCGGTATAGATTTCATTACAAAATAAGAAAAAAATGCTCAGCAAAAAGAAATATGACAGTGGCCATTTGCACTTAGCAAAGTACTTGTATTTACAAAGCAAAATTTCAGTAGCAAGGTGGGGGACGTGTGTAGAGGAGTGATTTCTCTGAGAAGACACCAGGAACATCCTCAATGTCAGACACAGCCGGTTTCAGCCCACTCCAAGACAGACCTGCTGCTGCCCAAAGCTGAGCCTGTCGGCAACACTGGTGGTGTCTCTGTGATAATATATTTAAGAAGGGGTAAAAACTGCAGTGCAACAGTTGGTAGAAGGAAGAGTGAGAACAATGTGAGATAAACATCATTGCAGACATCAAGGTCAGTGAGAAAGGAGGGGGAGGAGGCGCTCCGCATGCTGGAGGAGACATTCCACTGCACACCAAGGAGAAGACCATGGTGAAGCAGATTGTGCCCTGCAGCCTATGGAGGACCCCATTCCAGAGCAGGTGGTGATTCCCTAAAGAAAGATGCAGCACATCAAGAGACCATGCAGAGCAGGCTCCTGGCAGGAACGGAGGCCCACACAGAGGAGCTCATGCAGGAACAGGTTTTCTGGCATGAACTGTGGCCCACGGGGAACCCATGCTGGAGCAGTCTGTTCCTGATGGACTGTACCTCTTAGAAAGGACCCATACTAGAGCAGTTCTTGAAAAACTGCAGCCTGTAGGAAGAACCTCCCATAGGAGGGACCCCACAGTGGAGCAGGAGCAGAGACACAGTGTGAGGAGGAAGGAGCAGCAGAGATGCAGCGTTACGAACTGACGACATCCCCCTGAATGCACTCGGGGTGTATGAGGTTGAAGAGTCATGAGTGAAGTTGAGCCTGGGAAGAAGGGTGGTGCGAAGTTTTTATAAGTTTTGGGTTTGTTTCTCTACTATCCTGCTCTATTTTTAATTAGCAATAAATGAAATCAATCTTTCACAAGGTGAGTCTGTTTTGCCCATGATGTAGTTGGTGAGCAATCTTCCTGGTCTTATCTTGACGCACAAGCTTTTCCGTGATATTTTCTCCCCATGTCCTGCTGAGGAGGAGGAGTGAGAGTGAGGCTTGGTGGGTACATGCAGCCAGCCAAAGTGAACCCACAGCAGTCCTTTTTACCTTCCTTGCTATGTGGCAGGTGACAGTGGTAACCCACTAGCACACTTCTACCAACATTGTGTATTTGAAATGGCGACTGCTTTTTTCAGGATTGTAGTGTCTTGTTACAATCTCTTCAGGATACAAATCTGTTAAATGGCTAGTCAGTGCTGAGCTTATTGTAAGAATCATTCATCAGGTGCATTCAGGTCACTTGTTTCAAATTATCATGCCTTTCTCTAGTACTTGGCCTTTTTAAAAGGAAAACATCTAGCAAATGAAGACATTGCTAATTTTAATTCAGACATCACGGACTGGTTTGGAGGCCCATAGTTCTGAGCTTCTTCATAGTTATTAGTTCTAACTGTGTTTACCCATAAATGTTATTCTTTTTAACAGTCTCTGACTGAATTTGGGCACCCATTTATGCATGGCTAATGTGCACTTCAGGGCTGAAGTTCCACAGTTTCTGTGTGTATTGGGTCTGGGTGAGATGGATTTAATTTTCCCAACAGCAGATCTTATAATGCTGTGCTTTGTATTGGTAGCTAGAAAGGTGTTGATAATATACCAGTGTTGTGGCTAAAGCTGATTAGTGCTTGCACAACATCAAGGCTGTGTGTCCAACAGTTACCCCCCTCACCAGCAGGCTGGGCGTAGTCAAGATCATGGTAGGGCACTTAGACAGGACAGCTGACCCAAACTGACCAAAGGGATATTCCGTACCTTATGACATCCACTCAGCAATAAAAGCTAAGAGAAAGAGGTGGGGGGGGGGAACACAGGAAGTTCCACATAACTATGAGAAGAAAGTTCTTTCCTGTGAAAATATAATGAAAGGCTCACAAGTCTTGATGAGGACAGGAAGAGATCATTCAGCAATTACCGTCATGGGCAAAACAGACTTGACTTGGGGAAAATGAATTTAATTTATTATTAATCAAATCACAGTAGGATAATGAGAAATAAAAACAAATCTTAAAACACCTTCCCCCCACCCCTCCCTGCTTCCCAGGCATACCTTTACTCTTTGTTTTTCTACCTCCTCCCCACCCAGTGGCACAGGGGGATGGGGAATGGGAGTTGCAGTTTGTTCATCGCGTTGTTTTTACACTCCTTCCTCCTCAGGGGGAGGACTGTGACACTGGATGAATCATATGTCCACTCATTTAGATGCACTTCCAAACAACCATTCTCAAATTTCGTGAGTGGAATTAATCTGAAGAAATACATATATGTACAACTTAAACACAGTTCAAAATCACAAAATTACAAATTTGAGTACACTTACCTTGCTGACAGTGAATGTATTTAAGTGCATTGGGCTTGTATTTGTATTTGGTAGAGGAAAGGGCTACAGGAGTGACTTCTGTAAGAAGATGCCAGAAGCTGCCCCTGTGTCCTATAGAGTGAGTGCCAGCTGGCTCCAAGATGGACCCGCTGCTGGCCAAGGCTGAGCCAATCACCAACACGAGTAGCATCTCTGTGATAAAATATTTAAGAGGGGTAAAAAAACTGCTGCACAAGAGCAGCCAGCAGAGAGGAGTGAAAACGTGTGAAAGAAAGAACTCTGCAGACACCCTCCCACCAGGAGGGGGTGGAGTTGCTCCAGGTGCTGGAGCAGAGATTCCGCTGCAGCCTGTGGTGAAGACCATGGTGAGGCAGTTTGTCCCCCTGCAGCCCATGGAGATCCACAGAGGAACAGATATCCACCTGAGGCCCGTGGAGGATTTCTTTCAGAGTAATTTTAAAAGGCATAGGTGACAGGAAGTTTCTATGAACGGAAATGAAATAAAAAGTAGGCTGTATCACAAGAAATATTGCATGTATTATACAGCATTTGATAGGTTTCCTTCTCCTTCATTTGATGTAGATGAGTCTCTAAAGACATTTTTTTATCAACGTCAGGAAGGTGATTTGTGGGAACAGTATCATACTCAGCAAAAGACCGTTCCCTTCAGCCAACTTGCTGATGCCTGTGACCTGTGTGAGGGAGTCACTGTTATCATCATATATGGCATGTTAGGAATGAAATTTTTTGTTCTATTTCCAGTTGTATCAGATAATGAGTAGGTGCAAAATGTTTGTGGAAGCACTCATTTAGCTAAGTAAGGTATTTCCCTTTTTCTCTTTCTAATCCACTCAATAGAATTTTACTATTTACAGTCTGTAGGAATATCTAAGAGTAATAACAAAGTTCAGACCTGTGTAGTGAACGTTATTTTAGACATTTTATGTCTCATTCTGATTTCCCATTATCTTTTTAATTGATTCTGGGTGAAACTTCCTTCTGAAAGGTAGAAATGTGTAGGCAGTGAAACAAATGTAAATCTCTGCTATTTATTTATTCATCCATTTATTATGGAGAGGAGAAGGATAGCATGTCCAGTACTAATAAAGCTTCTCTATATTATTCTGCTAGCTTTCCCCATCCTAACCTAGATTAAGTAAACACTTCTTTTTAGATTGAACTGTAACTCACTATCATTGTATGTTCACTCTTTTGAATGTTCTGGGTAGATACCATCAAGTGAGAATTTTGCCATGTCTGATACATTTTATTAATTAATTTATCTATGACTAACCTATGCAGCTTATGAAGTTGTATATATCGATAAACATATTTAGTAATTTAGTGCCTCATATTAGTCTGCCTTTTACAAAAAAAAAATGTTGATTTGAAAGAGAAATTTATCATGATTAAATGAGGTATATTGATATGTATCTCTACAGAGCTACAGACATAGGTTGCAGAAGGAAAAAGCACTAAAACTTCATATTTTTTATACAATGCCAAACTATATAATGAGTCTTTCAGATGTTTTTTACACATATGCTTATGTGCCACTAAAGTCAATAGAACTGAAACACAAAACCAACAGAGTGAAAAAAATGATCCTCTTTGTTTTTCCTTGACAGTTATCTGAATTGGGATATACTACTATACTGTACAGCAAAAATTGTTTGTTGCTTATATAATGTATAAAATCGGTTCATATAATATATGTTAATATAATCCTATAGTAAATCTGGATTTTTATCCAATAAGGGTAATTCCACTAAAGGAATTTTAAAGTATTAATCTTTTATTATTAATGAGTTAACGAGGGATGCAATTGATAAATATATGTGCAATTTTGTGAGACTCCACCTTCCAGAGAGAACATCTTTTAATAATTCTCTCTGGCTTTCTCCTTATCTGCCTCCCATACTATAGTTTTAAAGGTAGGGAAATGGAGTAGTTATAAAATAAAATTAAAATATGTTTTAAGAAAACAGGTTTGCTGGAGTTTGGATGCATGCCTCCCACCAACACCAAAGCAAACATAAAAATGGTAGTACTGCTTTCCTTTCTCCTGCCAAAGAAGTAGAAAAGGAAAAAACCTGTTCTGAAAGAGCTATAAGGTAAGGGAGTTCAAATGAGCTTATCAGAGAGGGCAATAAGGGTCCTAATTTGGCAGGAAAAAATAATAGTTTAGAAAACAAGCTGGATTAAAGAAAGAGTCTTTCAGCAGAACTCTGGGATAATGCTCAAAGCCTGAGGGTATCCTCTGAAATCTCCTCAAGAGTACTGGTAATGCCTCGTATTGCTGTATACCTGCAAAGAGGAAATATTTTCTTACAAATATATTAACAGAAATAGTGTGGAGTTATGAATAATTTGAAACTTGAATAAAATTAATTCCTGCTAACACCAATTCTCTTTTTGGTGGGCAGGAAAATTGTGATAGTAGATAATTTTGGTAGATAATTTCTCTATATCACAAACTACCATTCCTAAGAGCACAATGAGTTCAAGTCCCACAGGACAGGTGTGTCAGACACCTAAAATGGGAGTATACACATTGCAGAATGTAGAACAGTAGAATAAATCTGATCATCAATATTAGATATTGTGACTAAAGAAGAATGAGGCTAGACTGCACCTGAAGCAGAGATAAGAGTGGAAAATTACAGTATTAACTCGATAAACACAAGCACCATGGAAAATGGATAATCTTAAAGACCTTGACTGTTGAAAAAGAACGTAACAAAGTGTCTCTGAGAAATAATAACTAAATATCAAAGCAAAAAAAAATAAAACCTGTGGTTGTCTATACATAGAATTACTCTGATATTGACAAACAGACTGGCTACATCAAAAAAGGAGTGCAGAATGGAGAAGAGCAAGTACGAAAATGAAGTACCAGAAGTGAATATTTAAAAATGTAAATGTGAGATTATCAAGACATTGGTATAACCTGAAAAGAATTATTGATGGAAAGACCAATGTTTAGAGAGAAGTGGCTGGTTTGAAAGTGGGTAATGTGCAGCTGAAGAAAATGCAACAGAATTTCAACATGTTTTGAAAACCTATATTGAAATATGTAGTTTAGACGGCAGTAGTTATTACAAACTTTAGTCACCACGAGCATGAAGAGGTAGTACAGATATTTAGAGGAGCAGCTCAGGGCCAAAGATGACTTGGTTTATGCTGTGTTGCAAACAGGTGAAGGAAATTTTTGCTCCCACATTATAACTATGAAAGGAATGTTATCACAAATACTAAGTCAGTGGAACCCCTTGCTTCTAGTAACTTCTCAGGAAGTCATGAATCAAATTCTCATCTATAGTATGTTCACTACAGGACTAAGTAATGTGGAACCTACCCAACCTGACTGTACTGAGGACAAGTAGTGGTTAGGAAATTTAGGTCCAAACTCTGGAGGTGATAGGAATTGAATGTAGCTGTTAACCACTTTAAATCAATTGTAAATTTAGACTGATATATATATCTTGGGAGGATGAAAAAGGCCTCGATATTAACAGGCTTAATCATGACATGTTATGCAGATCAAAATGTTGAAGAAGTTATTTATTTTTATGTGGGTTGCAGGCACTGCAACTAAATAATGAATTAGATAAAACAATAACAAGAACACTATCAAGTTAATATGACTGTATGGTTACAGTCTTTGTATCAGAGCCACATCATAGACACAAACCAGGAATGGCATTCTTCTGGAAATTGGTCAGCTTTTAGAAGTTGGCCTCTCAGTACAAGATGTCAACAGAAACTGTTCTGCAGGAAAAATTACCTCAGATCTATCAGGTGAAATACATAGCTGCAAGAAGAAGACAACAATATGGAGAAAGTATGGGGTGACATTTCAAAATGAAAGGAGGAGCAGTAAAGCACCAGGACATTGAGGAGTTCAGGAAAAGGACTAATCCCTACAAAAATTATTTTTTAAGACTTGAAACAATCTTGGGGTCTTTTAGGACAACAGAATTTTCAGAAAGCTTAAAAAAGAAGAAAAAAAATAAAAAGAAAACTCAACAACAAAAGTGAAAGGCCTCAGATGCTCATGCTTATTTATATATATAATTATCCAGAGGTGAAGCAGGTGTTTTGCAACTGATAGGTCTAATTCCAAAGCTACTAATCCTTATATGCCTGTTTTGGGGGTAGAATCGGGGATGGGAAAATTCTGGACAATTTTTCTACTCTCTTCCCCTTTAGATTTAATTATAAACTAAGCAAATTACTCAATCTATCATTTGGTAACTTGGATGAAAGTACTAACATTTTTTTCTGGCAAGATTAACCAAGTGCATGGAAGTAAAATCCTGTGATATCAATGGGAGGGTGGAGGGCATTCAAAGTGCTTTAAAAATAGCTTGCCGACCCTACTGTTGGGCAGATGATGATGGGAAATGATGATTTAATGACACATAGTATAGTGATAGATTTAGTTAATTTTCAGGCCTGGCTAGAAGTGCCTCAGGCTATTACAGTTCTAGTCAATCATGCAATTTGTTATTATCAAAAAGATTGGAATGGTGATTCTGTCAAAAGTTGTCCCAGAGAATGCCATAGCTGCATGTAGCAAATAGCAAGAGATTTGACAACTCACAGGCAGTATTATGTATTTATGCAGCCTGTGTAAAGCTAAAGGGCTAATTTGAAAAGCAATACAGATTCCCCTCAGAGACAATCTCAGCAATTGCATAAGTGTTAATTGACTTAGAGGAACAGGAAGTAATTCACAAATGCAATTCAATAACTCACCAACATAGTAGGTTATAAGAGGCAGATGTCTTCCAGAGATTAACAATGACTGTTATGTTTAAAAAAAGTAACTCCTTTCTGCTTGAGCAGTGGCATCCTACTCAGAGGCAGAAGTGGCTACTGGAAACAGGATGAAGCTGTTTTCTATAATAAACGTATCCAGATTTTCACCTATCCTATGGCATGTGGAGAATCAGTGTAAGTTTGCCTAAAACATTAGGGAATTCTTGTATGTATTTTCTTGTAGCTGTAGAGAAAGCTTTGGTAAAACACTTTTCATGATTACTAATACCTCAGATAGTTTTCAGATGTGTCGACATCTTAACTTTAATTGTAGTCAGCTTTAATCTCTGATTAATTGTAGTCTGTTTATCTAAATTTGCCAGAGGGTTTCAAATTGATGCAGTACTACCCTTCCATTCAGTGTCTATTACTGCTTTGTAATGTTACGTATTCCTGAAAAACTTCTCTTTTCTTGACTGACATGGCTGTATTATAGCAAACGTAAAAAGAATGCTAGAGATCCTTTAAATCTCCTCATAGGGTTTTCATAAGATTTAGTAATATTTGTGGAGTACTTTGAAATCTTTAGGTGCCTGGGCACCAGAAGATATTGGCTGTGGTTTTAATTACAATGAAATTTATTATGTGACTCCAAACCCATAAGAATTTGGGGAAGTTGCAGTGGAATACAATAGTTCCCCATGCAGTAACTCTTTATGGGAAGTTTTAGAAAAAAACATATTTCTCTACTATACTTTGTAACACTGCAATTAATTTTTCATTTTCAGTGCTCCTTTAAACATGTATTATCTCCTGCCAAATTTATTTAATAACGTTTGATTGATTTTGAGAATGCTTTTTTTTTTTGAGGGACAGAAATTGGAAATCAATGTTGCAAATTTAAAAATCTGTTTTAATAAATAGAATAAGAAAAGTCTTAACTCCCAAGTTATACTAGTCACATTTTAATAAAGCTTTCTCTATAATGTCTCCTACAGTTTTGGGAAGGGAGTTCAAGTGCATTTCCTAAAGACTCCTGTGCTGTAAGAACATGTTTCAGGCCCATTAAAATGCACCTAGAAAGCATAAATCTTATGAAAAATAATCCCTCTTAATTTTAATTAGTATATTTTACATTGGATGTTCAGTATATAGGATGTAATAGATTTACAAAAATTGCAAATTTGCAACTGAATGTCATTAAACATTTAAAAAATTAATTTTATTTTTCCAGATATGGGAAAATCGTAATGAAGGGATGAGGGGTGGAGTGTGTGTAACTTCATCTTTCTTCATCTTCTTATGATGTTATTTTGGCTTTATTGTGAGGAACTAATTTTTTGTGATATAAGTGAAGTTTGTGAAGATTGTAGCTGTGTGACGAATGTATATTTTAATGATAATTCCAGATATTGAAAAATAAAACATATTACTGGAGGTTCACCTCAAAATATTTAAATACACATAGAGATGCTCACAACTTTAATGCAGCTCATCTGAAAATTATTGTGGTGATATAACCTCAGATGGCTATTAACACCTCCTTCCTGTCTAGCAGTAAGCTGGAGACACAAAATACTTATTTAAATGATCAGTTGAGAACTCCTATATCAAAAAGTTGTTACTCACCAAACATAAGCAGCTTTGGTAGAAAAAATGTCTACTTGCTTTACATGGTAAGGTTTTCATATTGGGGAGGGGGTTTGCAGGGGTGATTTCTCTGAGAAGACACCAGGAACTGTCCCAATGTCAGACAGTTTCAGCAAGCTACAAGGTAGACCTGCTGCTGCCCATGGAGAGGAGCTCATGCAGGAACAGGTTTTCTGGCATGAACTGTGGCCCACGGGGAACCCATGCTGGAGCAGTCTGTTCCTGATGGACTATACCTCTTAGAAAGGACCCATATTAGAGCAGTTCTTGAAAAACTGCAGCCTGTAGGAAGAACCTCCCATAGGAGGGACCCCACAGTGGAGCAGGAGCAGAGACACAGTGTGAGGAGGAAGGAGCAGCAGAGATGCAGCGTTATGAACTGACGACATCCCCCTGAATGCACTCGGGGTGTATGAGGTTGAAGAGTCATGAGTGAAGTTGAGCCTGGGAAGAAGGGTGGTGCGAAGTTTTTATAAGTTTTGGGTTTGTTTCTCTACTATCCTGCTCTATTTTTAATTAGCAATAAATGAAATCAATCTTTCACAAGGTGAGTCTGTTTTGCCCATGGTGTAGTTGGTGAGCAATCTTCCTGGTCTTATCTTGACGCACAAGTTTTTTTTGTCATCAACAGTTTCATGGCTGCTGCCTGCTGCATTATTTTGGCAAATTCTCAAAATGTTTGTGATAAGAAAGCACTTCCTTTCCCTTCTGTAGTCATGTGTCTGCCTGTTTGTAGGTGCAGTAATACTTTACCTTTTCTGCAAACTACAATGCTTTAAAATGTTATCATCTTCATATGTTTTCACACCACATCCATGTTTCTCCCTTTGTCTCTCAGCCACAGACATAAAAGCTTCTCTTTCAACCCAGAGCAAACCTGGCCATATTAGTGCAGCTTCCACTATCAACAACTGAAGCAGGTTACCTGGCTTCCCACAGAACTTCAAAGCAATGTTTTGGGGCTGATAGAGGAGGTCTTTGGTAGAAAGAAGAGAGGACATGACCAGGACAGTGTCAACATATTTCTTTTGTTCACTGTGCAAGCAATAGGAGAGAAGCTGAAACCTGCAGACATAGTGTCTGGTGGTACTGCTTTATAATTGGTATGAAGCTGGAAGCATCTTCCTAAATTAATCCTCATATCTAACTGAACATTTCTGCCTCTTGGGATACTGCATCTCCCAGAAGAGAAAAGAGGGACATAAAAAAGATTAAAGGGCCTGAAATCGCATTTGATAATTCAGTGTTTAAGCAAGAAAGGTTTTTGCTCTTACCTATCAGCTGCTGCAAAAGAGAGACAAGATTCATATGAAACTACTGAATATATCCTTCTTATTAAGTTTCACAATTTGTGAAGTAAAACATGCTGGACCAAATACACTTTCATTTCTCTTTGATGAAACAGAAAACTTCATTTTAACAGAATAAATATTTTTTAAATAAATGTAAAAGTAGAATTGCATAGAGGAAAAATAACTTGGTTTATAAGAGAAAAACCAGCTGCATTAAAAGGATCAAAAATATATCACAAATTACATTTTCAAAATGATAGTCATACAGCTAGAAATAGCACTTAACGTATTCATAAAGAATAATAGGTCAGCAAAAGCCTACTATTTTTATATGCATCGTATACATTATTTTACCACATTTATTTGCTGTAAAGATTGATTTCTCATAGCAAGTTCTGTATATTTGTAATTTAAGAATTGAATAATGTGAACAATTCTGATGAAAAATATACAGATGCTTCCATATTTGAACCAATACTATTTGGGAAATGGCATTAAGTCTTTAAGTAAAATCCAGAGAGGCAAAATGCTTATTTACAATGTATTTACAGTGAAACATTCATCATTCCCTAGCTATTTTTACTTGAAAATCTTTGTGTTATAAGAAAGAGAAAGAAACTTTCACCTTAAACTCTATTAGACAGCTAGTGTAATCTAGTTATTTAGAAAGATTTAGACGACGATGCTTTGTACCTACTAGAATGGGAAAGTAACAATATTTTAATTTCTGCTTCTGTTTAATAAGCAACACACTGAATTTACAGGAACTATAGCAGACAAGAAATCATAGGTATACTTCTAGAATTCTCAAAGGCACACGTCAAGAAAGAAACAAAAAAAATTGTGATTGCTTTTATATTATTATTAGCACAAGATAAGAAGCCCTATAATTTGTACACATACAAAACCCATAAATTCATACTAATAGTAACTATTAAATTTTGTTTTTTCTTTACTAAATATTTTTGGAGGCAGTTGCCATTTCTGGTTTTGTCAAATTATTAGTTTAAATTTCCTGTTTAATCTATTACACAAGGAAAATCTTCTTTTTCATAGGCATGGGTCCCTCTCAGAGTGTTTAGTGTTTTCAGTTATCAAAATAAAATTGATGGTGTATGATTGACACATACCTCATTTATTTTCAATTATAATTTTTTTCTTAGATTAAGAGAAAAAAAAACCTTTTGAAATAATTTTCATGATGGACAGTCATATTTATATTACCTTTAGACTTTCCTGGGAAGGAATGAAAGAGATATGAAAATAAAGAATAGTTTGAAATATTGAAATCCATTTTAAAATATCTTTAACTTAAATCCACTTCCAAGTGATACTTACTAAGTGGTATCACAAATACTTTTGTACCAGAAAAATAGCTTTGCCCCTTACAAAGGATTTATCAATTAAATCTTTCAGAAATATCAGACAGGTGAAAGCTTAGTCTCATAATGCAGATGTAAGACCTTGCAGGTCTATGTAGAAATTGATTCTCTACTTTGGTGATATAACGTTACTGAAATATTGAGTTACTTGCATCTGCTAAGAACTCTAAAAAAGAAATTTGACAGAGTAAACCTTATTTAGATAGGGTAAAGGTTATGTAGTTTAATCCTCATTCCCATATTTTTTGTACAACCCTGTTGTATTTTAAGTCTAGACTTCAACAACTTAAGTAAATGGTAAGTAACAAAACTCAGTTACCAAAATCAGGCTTTCTTCTGTAGAACCTAACTGGCAATTACTGCATATTTCAATAGTGCATGATTTTTCACAAATTTCATTAGTATACCATTGATTGCTCATTTTTCAGCTCTCAAAACAATTTAACATAGTCTCTTTCATGCAGAGAATAACATATTCATATTATTTGATTTCTGATGAAACCAAATGACCCTTTAAATTTGCAGTAGGGTTCTTTAATTTTGCATGAGTTTCTTTACTGCTGTTCATTTAATTCTCTGTTTCCATTAACCATCTGCAAGCATTTGACTCTACGACAATTATTCAGCTGTGCCACATCATGACTGACATATTTTATAAATGTTTAAAAGAAAAAGAGAGCAAGAAAGGGAGGAAAGAGCCCCGCATTCAAACAAAAAAGTCACAGTTCAGAATCCTGTATTTTTCATACAGCTGAGACATCTGAATAGTAATTATTGTCCGGATTGTAAATCCAACCTAATTGCATTTTGTCTTCCTTTCTGATGAGCACTTCATGATGATGATGATTACTCCCACTAAAAGATGTTCGCTCCATTGATATTTCCCCACACTGGTAGCAAGGGGGCCCTGCAGATAAAAGACTATGCAGACAAAAATGCTTTTTTTTGTTTCAATTAATTCAGCCATGATTTTTCAAGTGAGAAAGAATCCCCGTGTATTCAAGTGAGAAAGAATCATGGTTTAAATGTCGATAATCTCCCAGCCTGCCCTCCACATGGTAGGAATTGAGACAGTGTTCATTAGAAAGTGCTTTAATTAACAAACATAACAAAAAGGCCAAGCCAGGGTAATCAGTGCTGATTAACTAGGCCACCTTTCTGCACAAATTAAGGCGGCTGTCTTTTCCCTTATTTTTAAAAAACCTTCCATTCAAAAGAATCTCAGTGATTGTTTGACTGTTTTGGATTACTAAAATGTTTAGCTGTAATAATTTATTCTTAATTTTTGCATGTTTATTGATGAGTTAGGTAGAAACATTAGGCAAGCACTGTGGCTCAAGGAAGAAACTTAACATGTTTTCATGCATCTCTATATTTCACCAGACCCCATTAAGTTAGATTTCCACTGCAAGCTTAAATACACAACTAGAACCAATTCACTGTAGAATTAGAAGGCTCTTATGCCTTTGGCATTTTTGTCTGGGTTTTAAATGTGTGATGAAAGTTCTGAAAAAAGCATGGAACTCACATTGTCTTGAAGGACATATACAATTGACTATTATAAGAAATAAATTTTAAGAGAAAGAATAAAGGAAAAAATAAAAAATACATTTACATGTTCCTCTTGATGAATCTTTTTTGTTTGGCATAAATAGATATACAAAAATAAGAATGTCTTCAGAGGACTTATTGTTATACTTCCTTGAAGCAGCTTGGATGAATTTCTTCAAAGTTCAAAGAAAAAATCAGGCACAGAACAGGCCTTTTCATTACCCAGAGTTCCCAGCAGAAACCAGAGGCCATGCCTAAGATAATAGATCAAAACTCTTTGTTCCCTTTACCAGGGAGAAAAGACAAAACTTTGGGGACTTTTGTAGTAGTGGGCAAAATACAGTAAAGAAAAATAAGCAGAGTTTGGATGTTGTCCAAACTGAAGACATCTAAAGATGAAGAAAGTTCTGCATAGTCAATTCTTGCCTTTTTCTATTGCATAATTATTCATTAATTTTTCTCTCAGATTAAATTTGAAAAGCTCAGATAATTCACCTTACAGTTTCCCTACGATGAAAAAAAAAAAAATCGCTGTACAAAGAGAGTGTAACTTTTCTTCAGGACTGTAGTATTGCCTAAAAATTAGGATCTCATGATTCTTGGATACATCATCCTTTCTATGGGAGATATGGAGTTATGCTGGTACCAGTGATTCCCTGCCACCAAAATATGTGCCCAACTCCTTCACATGGTGCAAAGTATTTATAGACAGAGCACTGGAAAACATATGCACTTAATATCAAGATTTCCTAGAAGGCTGAAGAATCTAAGCAAATTTTTCAGTTATTTTTGACTTTTTATCAAAAAAAAAAAGTATGGCATTTTTTTCTTGATCTATTTTAATCAACAGCTTTGATCTTCTTGACCCCTTCTCGATTCTCTACTGCAGCGAGGTTTTTCTAATGCAAAATTTCTCTCCTAGCTTTATTTTTATTCTGACATCTTTGCTTTACAATGAAAATTATAATAAAATCCCATCATACAATATAACTAGGAAGGAATGCAATTCTGAATTATATCTTCAAATCATTTCAGTGTTATTGGCTTTATCCTCCCTAGTGGGAAAAATACTACAGTTTCACTCTCTGTCAGTTTACATCCTCTGCATATTATGAATTTGGTGTGTGCTCTTGGAGCTCATGTTGAAAGACAACTAAGTACTATATTTGATGTGGCATAAATTAACATGTATTTCACACAGATAAACACTTAGGTAACTAATTGTATTCTGCTCATTACAATTTTTTTAGCTGATACTTGTTCACTTAATAAAAAAGCCTTTTTCCAGGGATCAATATCAGTCCAGGATTTTGCACAGGGTTTGGGTTTTATGTAATTACCTTATTGTGTCATAGTCTTTACCTGAAAGATATGAAAGATTACAATTTGGACAATCTCACTACACTCTCTGCTATTGATTCTTCCTTTAGAACATGATAGGGTATTAAAATAGCTGTAAGACCAGCATTCTTCATTTGTAAATTACCTACCTGCTCTTTTTGTTTCCTTTTTGAATAAAATATTCTAAAAAGCTGTTGACCTGAATGTCCTACAGGAATTATAATGTGACAGTCAATTGCTGCTTTAAGGGTTGTAAATTTTGATAGGTAACTCAAAGGTAACCTCTAAGACCACTCAATATATATACAACAGCATCTGACTTCACTTTTTTCATGAATATGATAATAGTTTTGAAGAATTCTGACTGAAAATGAATAGAACTTGATGTGGTGTGCCTAATTATAGTTAAATATGAGAGACAAATCAACTTTTGAGGTTATTTATCGAAAAAAGAGTTCCAAGTCCAGCCATACTTCTCATGTATTCATTCTCTTCAATGTAATTTTCTTTAATCTTAAACAGTTGTCCTTTCCCTTAGGTTTCTTACTTTTAAAATTTTTTCACAACAAACTTTGTGATCCTTCTTTTCAAATTTCCCAGGTTTGCAATGCTTGCAATTAAGGTTGCAGAATGAAAGCTTTTAGTCAAAAAGAGCTGAATGAAGCAAAGTTTTTCCTAGATCTGTGTAAATTTAAATAAAAAGTAAAGTATTCTCTAATCAAAATATTTTGTTATTTAGAAAGAGGATTTTCTGTTAAGGCTGCCTGTATAAATGATTTACTAATCTTTAAACATCTTGGAAATTGCTCACACTGCATGTCAACATATCTAAAACTGTACTTACAAAGGTTTTAAAAATTTTTAAACAGAAAGAATTACTCTGCATGAATTTTTAATAGAAGGTGACAAAACTTTATATTTGCCACCTCCCTGTTGTTGATTCATGCTAAATTATGTCAATAAAGACATTCTCATTTCAGGACATGTCTGAAAAGGGAATCCCCCTCATTTTCCAAAAATTGAAGGCATGAAAGCCCTATGTCAGAGGTCCTAGATCAAAACTTTAAATGTTTTGTGTATATTATGTTTAATTTGTGAGACTTTAAAACGAGATTTCAGCTCTTCTGTTTCAGTGTACTGCACAGCAGGAAATGTAAAAGAAATTAATTTATTGTAGATTTTTTTTTTTTACCAAGAGGGTGAAGATGATCCCCTTAAGGACTCTTTGCCTTGTGGTTTATGAGGTAACATTACAGAAAATCAAGAGAAACGCCTTCAAATATTTAAAGAATAAAACCCTGGAAGATGTGGAAAATTCACATAATTCCCCCAGATATTTGAATGCTTACCCAAATCTTTTGAAAATTAAACACAAATCTTGAAAGGTCCAGAGGAAAACTTTTTAAGACTTATGATTCTGTATGAGATATGAATACCTCTTTTATTCCACCTTGACACCATGTACATTTATACACCCTTCTATACATACGTTCCTCATAAACCGTACATAAATTTACGTAAAGTCATTTGAAATAAAACAAGGCAATAAATAACAAACTTTGGAAATGTCCTAAAAGTCTTCATCCACAGATGTCTTTGTTTTCATGAGATTTCATGTCAAGATTTAATTGATTTGAAGACCTTTTTCTATAACCAATTGAGCAAGAACTGGGCAGATTTCAGAAATAAAAGTAAGAAGTAATGCACTGTGTTAACTCTTGTAAGATCATCTGATTAATTACATTTGTATTAAATCTAGCAGTAACAAGACATTTACTGTGGGGACAGAGAAGCTGCCAATTACATCAATATTAACTCAATGAATTCCTGTTATTAAGTTAACCAAATCACGTGGGGAAAGTCACCTAGTATTTGCTGCAACAACTGGAACGGGACATTGCAAATTCCAGTCCTTGGTTCTGTTCACAGCACAATAGAATTTATCATAGGATCACATGATTTTCCTCAAGACCCTTCAAGCTCTGTGTTTAATTTACAATAAATTTGGGTTTGTATTGAAAAGGACATTCAAAGATCATCTAGTCTCAACCCCTTGCAATGGACGGGGACATATTTTACTGGGTCAGATTGCTCAAAGCCCTGTTCAACCTGACCCTTGAACACTGTCAATAATAGGGGACCCACATCTTCTTCCAGCATCCTTTTCCAGGGTCTCACCACCTTCATTGTAAAAAACCTTCTTCCTTACATCTATTCTAAATTGATTCTCTTTTAGTTTAAAACCATTGCCCCCTATCCTGTCACTCCAGGCTTTGGTGAAAAGTCTTTCTTCTACTTTGTTACAAGGCCCCTTTATATATGGAATGTTGGTAATAAGGCCTCCCTGGAGCTTTCTCTTCTGCGGGTTGACCAACCCCTATTTTCTCAGCCTCTCTCCATAGCTGAGGCATCCCAGCCTTCTGACCATTTTTGTGGCCCTCCTGCAGACCAACAGGTCCATACCTTGCTTGTGCAGGGGACCTCAGAGCTGGACACAGTACTCCAGGTGGAGTCTCATGAGAGCAGAATGCAGGGGAAGAATCACCTCCCTTCACCTGCTGGCCATGCTTTTTTTACGCAGACCAGGATATTGTTCTTTATCCATATTAGTTGTCACTGTTCTCCTCTATTACTTATTGGGGGGTGCATTTTCTTTAATCTTCATTTCCTGATCAGTGTACCTATAGAATCCCTTCTTATTATTCTTTACATTACTTACCAAATTGAACTCCAACTGTGCTTTCCTGATCCCATGCCTACACATCTGAGCAGCATCCTTATATTCTTCCTAGGATACAAGTCCCTGGTTCCACTGCCTATTACTTTCCTTCTTACACTTCAGTTTGACTAGGAGGTCCTTACTCAGCCATGCTGGCCTCCTGCCTTCCTTGCCTGATTTCTGACACGTGGGAATTGAGAACTCTTGTGCCCTAAGAATAATGTCCTTAAAGACATGCCAGCTCTGTTCAGCTCCTTAATCCCTGAGGGCAGTTTCCCAGGGATCCCAACTGCTAATTCTATGAACAACTGAAAGCTCAGTCTCCTAAAGTTATCTCTCGCTGCAGGATCTTTTCCAAAGATTATTGTGGATGACTGGATGACAACGTATGTGTAGCACTTCTGAGCTCATCAGGGATACACAGAGAAAGAGACACAATCATCAAACGATTACTAAAGTCTCAGTTTTTAATGGAAATCATAATATAGATGAGTATACTTTCATGTTTGGTGTTGGTAGTATATTTTGCAATTTTGGGCTTCATGGAATTGGTAAAACAAATAAGAGCATCATCTGCCTTGACTGCTTTAGGAGTTATCTTTTGGGCTAGAAAAGAAAGCATTAAGGATGAACAAATCATGACGACATTGGTTAAACAAAATTTTTTTTTTGTTTTATGGGTTTAGGATAATTTTTCACTTACACTGAATAGGCTTTTCCATTTCTGCAAATGTTACTTCCTAAGCAAAGAAAAGAAGTTTTATCAAATGGTGTCTGACTCCTTTCTTCAGAAAAGCTTTTTTTAAAGGCATAATTCATTTTGTATTAACGTCAACTGTATTTTTACATTATTTTCTTCAAGGTGCCACTCAATTTAGCAGATATCAAGGTACTGCAACTGAATCGACATGCTACCAGTTTGTGCCAAAAGCAAATTTGGGTTTAGGTGCTTAGTTCTTAACTTTTGGATATCATATATGAAGACAAACTCTTTGGGAAGGTATGAAGTAAATAATTGAGTTTCATGTTAAAATAATTTTATTAAACTTATTACTTTTTGCAACATTCCTGTAACTTGTTTCATATTAGGATTATGTAATCCACCGTTTACCTCCAGATATTTCTGGCCTTTAACAAGTAAGGTTTGCAATACAAGTAAATTAAAATAATCTCTTACAAACAAGCTGCTTCCAGCTGCTATCAAGAAGACAGGCTGTTTTGCTTCTGTTTCTTAAGCTAAGCATAAGAAAAAGGCTGATTTGGAAAAAGAGTCATTAACTTTGCTCATAAAGGACTAAAAATGAAAAATTATCAAAATAATTAAAATAAAAACCTACATGTGTTGAAGACAATAAACTTTACTGAATCTCTGTGGAAGTCAAAGCATTAGGAGAAAACAAATCAGAAAAGCACTAAGCAGATAATGTTAGCCTTCAAACCTTAGTTACAAAACCTACTAAATTTAGTTTAGTTACTTACTAAGTTACTTAGTAAAGTACTATTTATTTATAAATAAATTTTTAAAATTGATGGTATGCATAGACTAACACTTCTCACAGCGTAATTTATATGATAGTGGCATAAAGTATATATTTTAAAAGAGAACTCTCCGTGCTCACAGGCTTTTCAGATTTCTGACTCATCCTTAGTTATGGATCATACATATCATAGGTGTGATACTGGGAAAAAAGAAATTCAAAAATTACTTGAAAAGATATAAAGGTAAAAATTTGAGAACACAGGGGAGACTTTAAGGGTTAATGGCAATCGTGTTAAAGCTTATGACAAACAATGTAGTCATACATGAATAGAATGGATAGCATTTGACGGTGTGAATGTCATTGGTTTTTTAAATGGAGAAGAGGAATAAATTACATACATATTTCCTGCTTGGCCTGTAAGTCATGGACACTTTGGGAACAGAAATCTTAAGACTACTTCCATCATACCATCATGACAGTTTTGCATTCTCCTTTTTTTTTACTGAACAGAAAAATGTCAGTTCCTCTGGGAGCTAGTATATTGGTACTTACGGAAGGTCATGCTGCTGAACTTCCTACTGAACCACAGTAACTTCTGCATTCACAGACATTGCAGCTGTTCCATCTTTTTGGAGTAGCTGAACCGCATGAAGTGTTATGCCCAGTTACCAACAGAACATTATAGCCTTCCTTGTAGCCCAGCTTAAAACCACATACAACTGTAAGAAGAAGTATTACAGTCTTTGGTCTGAAAAAAACTGAGGTGCAGGAGTCTGCTTGCTGCCTTCATTATACAACTACTTGCCTTAGAAAGAATATCTTCTGTGGAGAAGATAGCAAGGAATGGTTGGAAATATGCTGTTTATCATGTAGGAGCCTTGAGGCAAGATTCTAAAAAAGAGCAGAAGATACCAGATGCTGAAAGAAATGAAAATTGACAGAAATGAGGAAAGCTGCTGAATTCTGCAGTTTCATTCTTTTCAGTGATTATTGATAAAATATCACTGTGATTTTAGTATTATATTCCCTCATTAGCTTGAGTCTGGATTTGTTAAAGGCTGAGAAATGTTGCTACAACTATAGTCCTTTGTGAGGCTGAACAAAGAGGGTGGAGAGCAAAGTGTAAAGGCCCACATGCAGGTACATTTTTGCAGTATTTACTTATAGCACTTTCCATGTAATTTGCCATGAAGATAGTTGATTTTGGGGATTGTGAAAGGAAGAATGAAAGAAAAAGACCAAAAAAAAAAAATCAGAATAAGAAGTGGAGAGAAAAAGCATGAGAAAGAATCAGAAGAAACCATGCTTTTCTGGGTGGTGTTCCTACTTAAGATCACTTTTACCAGGAAAACAGAAAAATATGTTAGCCTGTCTCAGCCAAAATCAAGTTGTGGTTTGTTGTTTTTTTTTTTTTTCTTTTGTGTGCGTGTGGTTTTTTTGTTGTTGTTGCTATTTTGTTTTGTTTGTTGGGTAATAAAAAATGCGCAGTATTAATGATCTAATAAAGCCCACTATCATGATAAGAAGCTCTCTGATACTTTTTCATATCTTTCTTGCCAAACATGTATTTTATTGTCAAGTACTCATCAAGCTTAATATTGTTAAACTGCATTACAGTTTTCAGCAGCCAAAATTATCCTTTAACTTAACCATCAAATTCTTGAAATGGGCATTTTTTTAACTCCAAGTTTTCTTTCAAACATCATCTATCTTATTCAGAGAAGATCTGGAGACATTTGGAAAAATTACTTATTTTCTAATAAAACAGATGCCAGTTAAGACTGAGACAGAACCAGGGAATACAACAGTATGTTCACTACAGCCGTCCATCCCATACCATATTAAGTGTGGACCTTGGTTTCTGTGGTAGGAGACTGCATTCACATACGATTACATAAGTATATAGTGTCTTTTTCAGTTTTTACTTCGGGGGTGTTTTTCTGCTAAACTTAAGGAATTAGTTAACACTGTTTCTTGTTAGAACTTTGGAATGTGGCTTGGCAATATAGTGTCTTAAGATGCAGGGACTTAAATTAATTTTTATCACAAAATTTCACATTTGGAGGTTAAGTGCACTATACTGGAATAACATTAAATTCCTTTCTGGTCACATACAATCACATTATGTAACATTATTCATAAAGGAATCAAGCTGTATCTTAAAATTGGATACTAGTTTTACTTCCTTATTCCAATAGGAAGACTGTTCCTCAAGTACAGTGCTCTGATGACAGCAAACTTTCATCTAATACCCTGACTAATTTTATTAATACTCATGTTGTGTCTTTTTGTTTCTTTGCCAACATTATCTTTTAGTTTTTAATGAGCCTGCAGTATCTGAATCTTTCTTTCCTCTCCTTGAATCAATAAACAGCGTAGCCTGTTTTATATTTGCCAGTCATGTAATTCCTCCACCCTTACCTCCTACCTAAGCAATTTATTATATTTTTACTGTCCAAACTTTGCATTAATCTGCTGATTCCCAAATAATTATGATATGGACCTACACCAAGCCTTTTAAGTTTGAATGCACTAACATCTTGCAGTTTGGCTCACCTTGTGGAGATAATTATTATTTCTCATTAGAAGCATTGTCTTTGCATTAGTACTCAACATCATGGTCATTACTGAAAAAGAAACAAAATATTCCTTTAGTTTACATGGGTAACTTTAAATATCCTCATTTAAGAAATGCTCTTTTTTTCCTTTTTTTTTTTTTTTTTTATCTTATTCTATCTTCTTATAGTTGAAGAACAGCTAAAAGATTACCTCTGCTAAGGTTTTGGTTTTGTTTTTGGCAAATCTCCCTTTAACGCAAAACTTAAATTTTAGATTCTTTTTTTTTCATGCCTAGTCCATCAGCTTCTTTTACATGAGAAGTTTCTCTTACATTGTTTATTCTTAACATCTTCTGTGAGGTGTTGATTTTGATAGCTGAACCATTCCATATAAATTTTCCCCTTTGTTTGTATTATATTTTCAAGGTAGGATTTTGAACTCCTCCATATTCCATTCCTGATAAATTAATTCATTAGTTTGACTAGTTAGCTCTTTAATTTGTTAAATATTTTGAAATAAAAGACATAAATTACAGTTGCTTTGTTTGTTTGTTTGTTTGCAATTGACCTAGCTGTTCAATTTACATTAAATCAATTCAAGGTCTTTTGGAATAAAATTGTTTTCTGCTACTAGCCATTCATGACTATTCAAAGAAGAAAAAATGGTATTATGCATCTAAGAAACTGTTAGTACCCCATTAATTTTTAATTCCAGGTAAAAAGAGAATTATGTATTTTTAATTTAGAGGATGTTCAACAAATGAATCTGTCAGTTTTTGTAACCAAGATTACCCAGTCTTTACTGTAATAAGTAACATTTGCTTTGTGAGAAATATCCTCTCTCCCATAACAAAAGAATTCTAATTATCCTTGATTATGTTACATAGATTTCTCCTTAATTCCACATCTGATGTATAGGTGTCTAGCTAACTCCCAAGTGTACTCCACAGACTGTTTATCACATTATTTTTTGAAATCTAAATAAATTCCATTAATTTTTAAGTTATCTGTGTTATACTTTCTTGTTCCTTGAAGTTTAATACACATTACCATATACCAACACAATATTAATATTAATGATGTAATAATATAGTGTTTTGTTAACCTAAACACTTGCTCTGGATATTGTGACAATTTTATTTCTGCTCTGAACTTACATATGTGATATTGTTTAAACATATTTTTAGATTAGTAATAATGTTGTAAAGTTCCTAGTTTCATAAGACTCAGTATAAACAGTGATTCTGATCTGGCTTATCTTTCAGTACCTATGGATTTCAAGGGAAATACACTTTCTGTCAAAGTAAGATAATTTCTGTCTCTTTTCCCAGTATAAAAATGTGTTGATTACCAAGGAGAAAACATTCCACCATTAGCATGGATATTTCCTTCCTCTAAATTGAAATTTTCTACTTTTTCATTTTGATTACTTTCTAAATTGACTATTGCTTTTACTCACATAAATAAGATGTCACTGGCATGTGAAAAAAGAATAATACAGAGGTTATTGCAATGGAATACTTTTTTATTGAAGTTTGTATGTGTATACATATAAGTTGCAAAATACATTGGTCTCAAATTATAAGCAACTATTGTGAGGTTCTTAGATGACATCTGTAAATTTTAGAATTTGGGGCTCCTTTCTCTGGCTGCCTCTTCTTTCGGTCAGACTCTGAGTTTTTTTTGTTGTACAATATACTCATGATTAGAAGAGGGAAGTGCTTGGTGCAGCAAAACATCCATGCATAGGTTTGAAGCATATAAGTGAATCTCCTAAAATCAGCATGAACACACAGAGGTTTAAAATTAAGAACAAATTAAAGTGTTTTCCAGAACTAGGCTATGCAGTCTGTAGAAATACTATATGATCTTTAACTTAATTAAATAAAATGCTTTACTGTCTTTCTCAGTCCAGAGGCACTGAAAATAGAAACTAAACATGTATACCTGTACAAGTGAATAGCATTCAGGGTTCAAAATATTTATTTTTCTAAACTAGGGGGTTTCAGAAAGTCTCTGTAATCCAGTACATTCTAGACAACCCTACCTAACACTTACGTTTTATATTTTTGAAAGAAAGTCACTTGGAACAAACAATTCCACTGTGTCTCAGTTGTTCTTTTGTCAGAGTGTGAGATGAAATATATTCATCTTCAGAATTCTGTTTTGGTCTATATGTTTTGTATATAAAGTGATAAAAGGAAATGGCATAGATTTCAATAACTTTGAAAACCAATCTTCCACTCTCAGAACAAACTGTCAGTCTCATAGACATTGAATAAGCATGTTTACTTGTGATTTTACACAGGAAAAGGTATCATTTTAAAGGAAAATGAGGATGCATGAGTCATGAAAAGGATTATGACTGTTCAAACACTGTCATAGGAATGGTTCATCAAGCTGGCAAGTTATTTTCTGCCTTCCACACTGGAGAAAGGATGTGATTTTCTATTATGAACAGCAAAGACTTCATACTTAACTTCATACTTCATACTTAAACAAGTGTCATGGCCAAGAAATCGATCAAGACATTTAGACTGGTCTTACTATTTTGAAGTAAGAGTATATGCAGATTATTTTCTTGCATGACAAACAGACATTGCCTACTTCATAACACAGCACCCAAAGTTAGAATTAACTATTTTACAATTACTGTGCTGTATTTTTTCCACTGTTATATAGATGAAACTTCTTTGCTATACAACTTAGTAAAGCGCTCAAACTACACTATTACTGTTTACTAGTATAATGAAATTAGCACATATAGCTGAGGGCTACCGTGGTTGGGATATTTTTGTTCTCCAGGCTGATTACATATTACCCATTATAAGATCCTAAAGAAAAAAACAAATTTTAAAGGATATTTGACTTCTTAATTGTAGTGGCAACACTTGGATTATAATTAAGTTGTGGTATGTTCTTATGCCTCCTGAAATTTAGTTTAAAAGTAAAAATGTAACCAAATATTTCTATAGAAACTCATGCAAAAGGGCTTCTTCTCTGTGTCTGGAAGGTCTAGAGACAACAAGTAATAAAATAATTGTTACATTTTTCTTTGCATTTAGTTATCAGCCTCTGGAAGAATCAGAGGACAACTTTTAAAAAAGTGTTCTAGTTTCTATAGTTCAGGTACATTATTGCCAAAATTTATCTAAGCCCTGTGTTAAGATGCTAGTTTTTTACAGGAGATAGTAAGGTCTTTGGAAGTCATCTCAAAGAAGCATGCAAAAGTGGCAGGTATGTAAGACCCAGCAATAAAAACCATCACATATCATGTCATTATATAAATCCTTCCCCCTTAAATACTTCACTTAAGATTTTAGAAAAGTCTTGTGAGCGCTCTTAAGGCATTTTGGTCAAAGAATTAACACAGTTTAATCTTTTGTCTTAAAATATAGCTGGATGAGGTACATAGTTATGTTTGGGGTTTGTTTGGTTTGGTTTGGTTTGGTTTGGTTTGGTTTGGTTTGGTTTGGTTTGGTTTGGTTTGGTTTGGTTTGGTTATGTTAGGTTTTGTTTTGTTTTCAAAAGTAAGATCCATATGGTTAGAATACTTTTTGTTTTCCTCTTTTTGTTGTACTGTTTTTTTCCTCCTGCTGGAAAAATCAAACCTAAAGCCATAAAACTTTAGTGTTTAAACGCAGCTGGCTTACTTGTAAATTGAAAGAAATTAGCAAAAAAATTTTCTTTCTATTTATTACTTAAATATGTTTTTTTTTTTCTCTCAATAATAAGTCATTAACTTTATCTCACAGAGCAGTTGCAGTCAATTAGCTAATTTTGCTATAGGTCATATTGAGAATTCTTAAAGTTGTATCTTGACAAGCTTGATAACATGAATTAAATAAGATGCTATAACATCAGATCTACTAGACTCATTTTCAGCTATTCTTTTATTGGAAGCATAGGTAAAACACAAACTACATATTTTCCTCAAAGGATGTAGGTGGAAGTATATTTTGACTTTTTCTAGGTGATCACAGACGGCTGGTAGGTCTCTGAAACAAAATGTCTCCTAGCGCTTTTTCCTATGTGTTTTTGCTTTGCACTGTGCCTGCTGTGGGGTACAGTCAAGAGGTACGTCAGTCTTGTGTGCCAGAATATGGCACATGTGTATGTGCATCCATGCACATAGACACACACAGAGTTTTTGACATATAAGAGAATTATAGCCTTAGCTTCAGCCATGTTAGCAGTAGTATCTAACATTTCTCTCTGTAAATGAAGGCTAAGACAGTATTTTTAGGGGTCTCTAACTCATGTAGTTGTATTCTTAAGCTACTTGTATATAAATTTACAATTATGATAAACTAAAGTAGACAATTAAGGAAATTGGTGCACATAGAGGATGAAATTGAATCCATAAGTTTTAAATGAATCCACAAGTTCAAACACTGGTGTTTGTTCGCACCTAAGCATTTTAAAAGAAAAAACATTACATTTTTTAGAAATATTTTTTTTATTACAAAAGAAAGCAACAAAAGAAAAAAAACCCCACTAATGTTTCTGAAAGCTTTACTGAACCATCATCATTAAAGTACGGTTTCTCTGTCTTAAAAAGGAATATTATTAACATTAGTCACAACTATGCACTTTGCCTTATCATTCTATAAAATAAATGTGTGAATTTAAAGAAAACAGACACAGTAACAAACACTAGGCATGGACAACTTTTAAAAAAGCATTTTTGCACAAAGCCATATTACAATATGTATTTTATTTAGTTTTACTCAAGCATTATGCTAAGAATTATAAGGCTTATTACAAATTTCAGTGAAATCCTTTTCTTTCTAGCAACTTACCTTATTGAAAGGAAGAATCTGCCTACAAAAGATGGATGTAAATCATCAAAAGTTAAATTTCTGAAACACAAACTACTGAATATTCTTCTATATGTTTCTGCATCCACCCAAATTCCATTATGATCTGCAGTTGATGTAAGACAGTTAACCTGAAGTTATTGCTCTTGTATATTTTTCTGGCAATTTTGATATATTTTAAATAAATGGTGATTTTTGAAATAAATGGAGCTAAGAGCTTTTCCTAAATAAAATCTAGATCGATTACTAGGTAATATAAATTTTACTTCCAACTATGACTGGGTTAAAAAAGAGTTATAAACTTGGGAAAGAACTCTTTGGGGTTTATTTTACAGTCCCAGTATTCTGGCACTTCGCTGTGTAAGACTTACAGAAACCTATAGGCCTAATCTGTCTGCAGAAGCACTGCTACTCTGTAGCAACATCCAAGCAGTTCTCAAAATCAAATTTGCAAAAGTCTATTCACTGGTTTCATTCTGAGACTTCCTTTGAGTTCATTTTGGAGCAGATCCAGCTGGTATGTTCTGTGGTTGAGCTTTGAGGATACCACGAGCTTCAGATCATCTCTGTAGGACATCTGCTATGTGAATGGGCCTGGAGATCCTGTTGCTGGCTCAGTGGCTTACTGTGGTGTTATAGGTGGCCTGACCTGAGCAAGTAGTACAGATGAGAGTCCTTCCTAGAAAACTGGTGACATTTGCTGTCACATTGACAGAAGGAATTTGTAGACATTCTGGGGGGACTATGTGTTAAGAAAGTATGCTTTACACCACTAATTCACTGCTTCTTCCTCCCATTCATGTGCATGCTTTCTCTACTCTTTAAATCCTCTCTAGGTTATCTCTTGGTGTATAACTACATTTGGCTGTATTAGACTGAATTTTATCTGAATTAATCTAAATCATAAACTTACATCTTTATGAAAGAGATTCATTAAAATTGGGGATGTTTTTTGTGAGGCCCAGAAGCTCTGCCACTATACATATATGGTAAAAACACTGATTTCTGCTAACTGTTCATGATCATTTTAGTAAATACAGAACTTTTAATCCAGTGTACACATATCCACATATATATTACCATACATACATATGAATATGCAAATATATGTACATATAAACATTTTACATATAATTATTAATCAGAATATTCTTTTTACTCTATGATTAAAACTTCTATGTTTTTTCCTAAGCAGGACAGCAAGTGGTAGTAATAAGTCCATGGAATTAATTTATTAATTCTTTCAATATTCATTAATAGATGTTAAGATGCCTATCCGAGATCACAGAACTGAGATACAGAGGTGAAATGATGTCGATTTCTTCAAGATCATCCACCTTACCTCCAAGTGGCTGAAAAAGTAGATGTATCTCCTTCATTAGCCAAAATATTTGTGAAATTCATTAGTTACTTGGAGTTTTACAATACTTTAAAACCTTGCCTTTGGCTGAAATAAGTTTTTGCCTCTTTCTATATTTCTGATATATTTTTATCTAGTAAAAGTTTCTATTATTCCATGGCTATATAAGAATTATTCTTCTATTACATCCTTCAGTCTTGTTTAAAAAACCCACAGCAAAATAATTAAAAAAAAAAGAAAATGTGCTATAAATCTACCTGGCTATAAATTTACGTGGCTTATTCTCTTCTTCAAAGCTTCTGAAGAATTTGCTATCTTGCCACATCTAGCATGATTTTACTTGCAATTTGACTAAAGCAATAGTAGAAGTCAGGTTAAATTCTCCAGCTCCCTCCCACTCCTGACTTTCTGATGATTATGTTGTTCTGGAATGTGGGCTACATATTCATGCAACCCCATGTTACTCCACTTCTGGCTTCTGAAGATTTTTAAAATGCACCATAGAGGTGTTATTTTCAATATACCCCATTGCAGACCTACTTGGAGGTCTTTCATTCTGTTCCTTCTTAAAAGGTGTATTTTGCAACATTATCATCCTTCTACTTTTTTTCCCTTTCAAACCCTTCTCTTTGTTGTGCTTTAATGAGTACACTCTGGCTCAGAGATTAATAAAAACACAGAAGTTTTGAGAAGCTTTGATTGTTCATCTGACTTTGTTAACTCTCACAGTTTGCTGCAGCTCTATAACATTGTTCAACGTAATGAAGGACAAACCAATGGCCAAGAGGAATCACATTCCCGTGAGCCATGGAATTCATCACTGTGATTTAGTTTAGCTGCTAATTGTTAACAAAAAAAGGTATTGATTGGAAAACTTGCTGATATAGTACTGACCTCTGTGATTGCCAGCTTTTAACCCAATTTATATGTCTGATCATTCCTATTGAATTCTAAAGTACCAGGTATGACAAATCAAAATTTATTTTGTTTAATAAAATGGTGCCAGATAGCAAGCGTCAGTTAGGAAATTAGTTTTAATTTCCCTTTGTAGCTAATTAACTGTTAGCATCTCAGCTTTCTTTATGTATGTAATTAATGTTTCTAATCAAACACTTTTTTCATTGGCTCTGCAGTTGATACTATGGGCTGTGAAGATATTTTCACCTTAGTCATCAAACATTATTCTTGCCTTTCATGGACAGCTTTAACAAAATCTATTGCTTGCCGCATTATACTAATGAGAGTTCAATGTGCAAATTGTTTGAAGGAAGAAAAGGTTGTGGAAGTATTTCAGTTCTTCAGATTTTAAGGTGTTTTTTTTTTCTGATGGAAGAAAACTAGCCAACTTAAATTGAACACAATCAATGCAGTTAGTAAGCTCAATAAATATAAGCAAGGGTGAAAATCAAAGATATGAAAAGGATTTATCTTTCTCATTTCTTCAGACTACAGACAGAAACCTTCTGTCTTGGTTAAGCAAATAAACAAATGTTTCTTTCATAGTGATTTGAGCTTTATACATTGTAGTGGCATATATGTGTCTTTCAGTAGAAGTCCCAGGAACAAGAATGTCATTAATAAAGAAAATAAGAATTGAGTACTGGTTTATTTGATTATTTCACCTTGCATTATATACCTTTTGCAAAATGGGGTTTGTTAAAGCAGATTCTTTTTCATAACCAACTTTAAAGAGTGTTTCAAAACCACTGTGTTGCCATTACATTAGGTAAAAAAAAATCCATAGAGATAGGAACCATTTTCAGATTTGGGGTTAAGACATTCATCTTACATATATATAAAGTCCTCCATCTCCATGGATACCAAAATCTCCTGCTATGACCAGAATTTTTCTGTGGAGAACAACAACATTGTCTAATTGCTGGTAACTTTATCTTCACTGAAGAGCCTCTTCTGCCAAAGTAATTCCCTTGCCAATAATGAGGCTGCTTGTGTAATAAATTGTTTCTTCATATGAAGAAAAGGTATTAGAATATTGCTGAATCTAACTAAACAGTTTATCTATCAGAAATTGCAGAGGAATGTAGGTAAATATGATGTTAACATTGAAACTGGAATCTGGCAAGAATGTTAAAATCTAGCACTGGTTTTACAGTAAATTCCAGAACATCTTGATGGTTAAATGCATCCTCAAAGACTGTATATTTTGTATAGGCACTTATTTACACACAAATGTGTTGCTTTTCAAAAAGGACAACTGTGTACAAGCTAAGTTATACCAGTTATGTAAAAAAAAGTGATTTGTACAGGTACTTGCGATGTTGTCATATGTTAAAAGGCATACAAATAAATGCATGATTAAGACGACTGTGGATTTTTTTCTGATTTTGCTTTAACCGTGACTATATCAAGTTCCTTTTGATAGACAGACATCTAGAATCACAAAATTTATGAATTATCAACATACAGCAAATAATACAGCACATAACAGGTCAAATTGACTTCCTTAACGAAGTTTGCCAATATTTTCCTCGACTGGGAATTTTTTAATGTTATTCATTGGCTATAATGTATGGATTTGTGATGAAAAGTCTGAGCTTATAGTGGAAATTTTATGGAAATTAATAGAAAATCATGCTTATTCTTCATGAAACAAGCTGCAGACTCATTCCTTCAGATTCTGCCCTTAACTTGTACGGTAAGGAATTCTAATAGTTTTCCTGAAGTAGGAGGGATTCTAAGATGACAAATTAATAAGCATATGTAGTATTTCAACATCCTTAGACATATTTATTATTCCTTTTGATTCTTTTTAGCTTTCAAACAGAAGGTAACAAAGAGAAAGAAAAAATTAAAGTTTCAAAAGAAAAAACGTGTTTTAGTCTATCTTACTGTATCAATATGGTAAATTATGCATTTTCAGTAGACACATGATATTAAATACTTTAATATATGCAAACTCTCTATCCTGGTCAAGAACTAAAGAGCTGCATATTGACGACTGTCACTGAATAATAACAAGCTTAGCTCTTGCATAGAATTTCTCCCTCATTGCATTATTTTATCTGTTTTTGAATAATCTTGTATAAAAATGCATGTAACCCACCAGCTTCCTTTTGGCAAGACTTCTGCATAAACTGAAGTATGATGTTTATTCCATGAAGCATAGTGCATAAGTGCTACCTGTTCAACTGGGCCAAAAGCCACTTGATTCTGATTGCAGTGCAGAAAAAAACACAACGTGTTTTGCTAATTCTGTCTACTTGAATGAATCCATCTTTCTTTGGGAAGTCTGTTGTCACAAAAAAATGAAATAACACCATTCTTTTCACGTATTATTTCTGGATATCTCTGGAATAACAGGAGTCTGAGCATTTAGGAAGCTGTTTGCTTTCATCTTCTCCAGCGGATGGATGATTATGCGTTTTAGGTTTTGTTGCTAAGGAGAAGTTGTGGTTTAGCCCCAGTCAGCAACTGAATACCACAGTGTCTTGCTTACTCCCCCCACCCCTGTCGGATGTGGGAGAGAATCGGAAGGGCCAAAGTAAGAAAACCCATGGGCTGAGATAAGAACAGTTTAATAATTAAAATAAAACAGTAATAACAATAACAACAATAACAATAACATTATTAATGAAAAACAAAATTACGAGAGAGAGAAAGTGAGATGAAAACTCGGGAGGAGAAAAAAGAAATCCAACAACAAGTCATGCAGCTGCTTACCACCCGCCAGCTGACGCTGCCGGTCCCCAAGCCATGATTGCTCCCCTTCCAGCCAGCTCCCCCCAGTTAATACACTGGACATGATGTCACATGATATGGAATATCCCTTTGGCCAGTTTGAATCGACTCTCTTGGCTGTGCCCCCTCCCCTCCCGGCACCTTGTGCCCCTGGCAGAGCATGAGAAGCTAGAAAAGTCCTTGACTAGCACAAGCACTACCCAGCAACAACCGAAACATCGGTGTGTTATCAACATTGTTTTCATATTAAGTCCAGCACAGCGCTGTGCCAGCTGCAGCAAAGAAAATTAACTCTATCCCAGCTAAAACCGTGACAAAATATCATACAGATGTAACAGGAAGATACAGTCTGAAAGATTCAGGATGAAGTTGGAAGTCTAGTTTCCAGAAACCTTTACTGGTTCTGCATTTATATTCTTTAAAGGATGCCGGAAATTCAGGTCAGGTTTCTGGCCACTGTGATGTCATTATCCCATACAAGGGCTTTGTTCTTCATAGGCTTCCCTGCAAATCACTGAAAGTAAATAACAGGTTTCCAAGGCAAAAATCTAGCAGAGAAAATAAACAAACAAAAAACACCCCAACATAATCACCTATGTAAAGCAAAAGGAACAATATAAAGCACAAGTACATGTGTTTTTCCTTTGCAGTTAACATTTAAAACTTAGCCGCTACAAGGGCAATTTATTACACAAACAAATGCAATAATTTTCATACGTTTTCTATAATAAAAATAAAATTTTCATCTATTTAAAATAAAATAGTAATAAGTGAGAAGTTCTGCACACTACAGTATATTTTTCAGGGTATTTTTAGGCTTCTCAAAGTCATTTATGGAGAGAGTACATATACTTTTGAATCCAAGCCTAAGAATGAATCATTGCTTAGCTGGAAGCTGTGGTCTTCTTTTATAAATCTTGCCAGAATATATTCACACATCCACTGTAAAATGCCTGGAGATTCAGGAAAAAGGACTGGGTCAATATTGCATTGCTTACTCATTTGTTAACTATGTAGTCTAACCATATTTCTACCTTGGTCCTTCTTATAAGCTTGACCTATATTTGACCTTTACTGTCAGTACTACTGGGAAAAGTTGACTGTAAACAGAGCTGAGAATGACTAAACTGAAAAATAGTAATAAAAATATAAGACAGGCATCACGTAGTAACAACGTTTTTGTAGGAACTAGTGTGTTCAGAAAATGTCAATACTATGTAAAACTTAGATATATTTTGCTGCAAATTTAAAAAAATTAAGAAGGCATTTACCTTACACATAAATCAACACAGTCTTGTTTTCTGACAAACAAAAATTAAATCTTAAAATCAATTATAACATGGCAATTTAAACATTGCACATTAAGTTGAAAAAGAGAAGGTAAACTGACTATTCAGGCATGATATATCTGTGTGGTACACTGCTTCTGCAGCACTTACCTTTGTGAAGAATAAACTTGCAAAATGGCCTTGCATTGTTGAATATATATAAGACTATAAAAACATCTTTTAATCTAAATATTTTGAAATTCCAGTTTGTATCTATCCATGAAACATTCCATAGACACATAGCCAAAAATAATCCCAGACTAAAATATTTTTTTACGGGAAATAAGGTTTGCTGACTTTCTCTCCTTTCTGTCTTCTTTCCTCTCAGAGTTAGTTAGGGACAAAATCTATACATATAGTTTAGAAGAGTTTTAAAAGTCCCTCTGATACTTTTCATCTACCGAAAGAGTGAACAGCAATTAGCTTCATAACTGAGTTCCCATTTTCCATCACTCGTCAGTGGGAATACTGAGAGCTGCTACAAGAAGCAGACAGGACCATTCAACAGTTATTTTTCTTTAGGAGAACCATGTTTATTTTTTGCAGAGACGTGTTGGCAGTCACAACCATATAGAGAAGGTTGACTTTACACTGTACCTTGAATCAACATAATCTGTATTTGCTAAAAAAGACTGTTTGAGCTGATACAAGTGAAAATTGTATCTGAGATTTTATTATATATTGCAGATTATACTTCAGAATTGTGGTCAGGTTAATTTTCAAAAGAAATTATGTACAAATATGCAACATATATTTATGTCATTCTCTTATATTGCTACTGTAAATGGTAAATTTAAAACAAGATTTGACTCTTGTAAATTTTGTTCACAGCTCAATACTGACACCTACAATTTGTCAGATTTCCTGGTTCATAAAAATATTTTATGACACATGTAAGTCTTCTGTCTCTTTATATAATATGCTGTAAAACTAAACTTCTGGCTTTGGGAGGAAAAGCTGAAATAGCAAAAAATATCTGCATGGGTTGAAAAGACAAGGCAAATTATCACTATCTCAAACCACAGTCCATAACAAATAATATAAATACGAAGGATTTGGAATAATGTTTTAAAGTTAGTATTTTCATTCCTGTTTAAATCCACTCCAACCAGCATTTTATCGGAAGACTGACCTGGAGAAGAAACTCTTAGGCCATCATGTCTGTTTGCCTTCAGAGCAATTAATGAATACAGCCTTTTCCAGAAACAAATTGAGACTTTCTTAAAACTTGGATCAGATATTCAGGCAAGTTCTCCCATACTTCTGGAGATTAGATCAGATCAGATCAGATCTCTGGTATTTTTCAGACTATAATCCCAGATTCTCAGTCTACTTCTATTTGCCAGGCTAAAAGTATTAACACTTAGATCACATTATGTTTTTCCTTTGCTAGCATTGTCCTTAATTAAATAATCTAGCACTAATAGTACTGTATATAATTAGATTATTCCTTAGGCAAATAAGTGTTGTATTTTATTCTTTCCCCCCATTCATCTGATGTTTCATTTTACTTCCATGTCTTTGACTACTTCTTCCTTAAAAATATCATTTAGTGTTTTTCCTAAATATCTGAGGTTACATGTATTCTCCAGTATATTCTTAAATGTACTAATACTAATACTTAAGTGTATTGAATTATTTAATTATGACTTCCAGTACAACATTGGGGCCTTTGATGAATCCTTGAGGCAGGAAATCAAAGGAAGTCTCATCAGTGTTCTCATTCAGACCAGTCATTGTCAAATGATTGTTTGTGTACATTTTGCCATAATGCCAGAAAGATCTGACAATCTGATTTCCCTCCATGTATTAAGAGTTTCTTACAGTAGCTATCTATGCTTCTTTTGAACACAGTGTATTAGCAGACATTCTTCTCTAATTCAAAAGTTGAGTGAGAATTTTGACTGAATGAGGATGAGAAAGAATGGCAGGATTGTATTTTTTTGGGGCATAACAAATAGTATAAAGCATACCTGAGAATAACTCCTCACCTCCATGCTGCAAGCAACAATTCCTCAAAATAGTTGTGTGTTCTGACCAAGATAAGCTTACTTTGATAAAATAGCAATGATTCATTTGCATTCTGTCATACGAATATACCCTTGAGAGGTCTCAAGATGTAAATCTTGGGAAATTTTGGAGGAGTTTGTTCTAAAAATCCATGGAATAATACTTGCTTATAATGAAAGAAATATTTAAATGCAAAGCGGTGTCCCTGTTTCCTTACTTCCCTCCAATTTAGAGACACAGAGGAGAGACGAAAGTTAAATGCAGGGAAATATTTTACCGGATTATTCCCACATGATGTAAGTTTTCTTGGGAGGCATATAGATAGAGTGCATTGGAGACTTTCCATGGCTACCACAGGAAATTAGAGCAGTAAGGATCAGAGACTAAGCTACACACCAATGACTTATTACTGGTCCCTTTACATTTTTTTGCATAGACACCTCTACCACGCCATATAAATCTTATTATAAAAAGTTTTGCTTAAAGCTCAGTTGTGGTTCTCAGTTAAAATGTTCTTTTTAGCAACCTTCTGATTTATTTTTTCTTGTATATGTAGTCATTAATTAAAAAAAAAAAAAAAAAGGCCCTTTGAAAAAGCTGCTAGATCTATTTGTACAACTTCCAGGCTGTGAAGTTAGTACAGCAGCAGCACTGGATCCCTCTTGTGGAAAGGCCACCAGGGTATGGAACAGCTGGGAGTGAGTTAATTTTTATGTGCAGGGAGATGAAAGAAAGTGAGGGATTTGCATTTTGCTCTTTTTGTCTTTTTCTCCGCTCCCCAACCCCCCCTTTTCATTTTTCAAAATTCAGAAAACCTGCAAATGGTTGTATTTGCCTTTTGGAAATAAATACATCTATAAAGTAAGATTTCAGCTTCCAAAAATCCCTCTGGTCAGGCAGGTTTATGCCCTTAATTTCTGAATATAGTGAAAAAAACCCCACGAGTTCCACTGCCCAAAAGACACAAGGAAAACAACTAGAAATCAGTCTTAAAGGATTTATCTTATGTTCATACAAAGATGACATGAACCACAGCTGTAGCTGCAGAATCTCTCAAGCACACTTTCAAGTCCTCAATCAAATGAGCAAGAACTTGAAGGCCATTGCTGACTGCCTTCTGTTTCTCAAGTGTGCATTCCAACTTGCATAGGGGTTTCTTGTATTCTTCACCATGCACATCAAGATGTATAATAGCTTTTTTGCAACCTTGGACTGTTCTTAGTGCCCTGGTCACCTACACTGAGCAATAAGGGGGCAAAATTGAAGAAGCTTTTTAGCTTTTATAGCTTATTGATTTTTATATTTTCAGATGTATTAGAGCAATTTTTCAAACATATCTGCCTTACCTTGATATCTTGAGTGTGGAGAGAGGATTTCACATTTATTAGCTTTGCTTTGTTGAAAAAAAATACAGCAGTAGAAGTACTTCTGTGTTATCTCAGGGATATAAATGGTTTTGGTATGAAAAAAAAAAAATCAATTCTCAGAAAAAAATCCAAAGCTCGTGTGCAAGTGTTACATAAAAAGCAGACAACAAGGAATGCACTTTCCCAAGTAGGTAACAAAGACGTTTTTTAAAAGCACAGTCCTGAATTGCAGTTGAACTCAGTGATGCTCAATATTTTCCAAATAGGAAAGTTCTATCTTAATGGAGAACATATAATACGGTAAATACTTTTTTTATTATCTCTGATCAGCCGTGACAACATTAGAAGAGGAAAGCAGGAGAAAAGCCTTCTTCAGCAAGAGTACTATTTTCTCAGATCAGAGGCAATAACATAATGTATGAGCTGTTTAATTTTAAGATTTTTTATTTCATTAGGTGATTTGAATTTTTAAACACTGTAAAGAGGAAATTCTATGCTGCAACAGAAGTAAACAGCAGCTGGCCCAGGAGGTGAAGGGTATTCAGCTATCGTATTTTTTACCATATCAAGAGTATGATATTTGTTTCTCCTATACTATTGATATCAAGTGATAATTAAGACTACATCCATTCAACTGTAATGATGTGGTTTACCTCATTTTTATATCAATTACATGACTTTGATCACCTCCTAACTGCTTCATAATGCAGATGCTTCCGACTCTCTATTTTGTAGGGTTTTTTCCCCTCATACTAGGAATTACAATTCAAATTATTTAAACAGTTCACACATGAATGAGGTCTATATAAATTTCTTTTGCATAAATGCTCCTTGAGTGTTTCAAACTGTTAACAATGTTGCAGTTACCTGTTGTCCACTGTTGGGTAATATATTACTCTGGGAGCATCACAAATCAAGACAATATTTGGTCTTCCTTCAAAGTTTTCCAATTTAATAAAATATTTTTTTCTGCATTAAAAAAACCGCAAACCTATTATGTAAGATGTGTTTAGAGAGGAGCAGGAAAAGCAGATCTAATTTCCGTATGAAAACACTTAATTGTGCAGTATGTAATTTATCCCAAAAAAAAAGAGTAAGATGCAAATATACTTCTGGTGCTGATGTGGCACTCTGACAACACTTTTCTATGTAGGCAAACAAACTGATAAAGAATACTTCTTAAAAATTGAGAGTAAACGAAGCAAACTGTTCTAAAATGAAATTATGACAGAGGAGAAAGGAGGAGGTTTTATATTATCATATTTCCATCTCTTTTCCTGATTAGTCTGCAGCTGCAGCACACAGGTTCCATTTGTGCATGTCCATGTAGTAAAACTGTATTAAAGAGCCTCATTTCAAAAAGCACATTATTCTTTCCCATGTTTTGATGTTATTGCTATCTGATTGGATGCATTTATGATTGAACTTCTAAGTAACACTTTCTGAGAAATTACACAAACTAGCAGGCAAATTCTGCTTATATGCACAATTAAACCAAGACATTCTCCAGTGGGACTATGATCTATTATATACAAATCTAAAATGTAAATATAGACCAGAATTTAAAATATGTTCACACTTTCTACTGGATGCTATAAAAGATTTTGCAAGTGGATCCATGTCAAGGTCATATTCTACCCTCTGAAGAAATGGTTTTGGAGCAGGTGAACTTTTTCACCTGTTCTGATTCTCAGTGGAAGCACGTCACACCTCCATTGCTTTCATTAGCCATAGAAAGTCTCTAGCTAGCAACTCCAATGACTATGTACCATCCTTTCTCTGGAAGGAAAGCTGGCTTATTGCATACTATGAAGGACTTCCTTTCATTAAAAGTTAGATTAGTTAGTGGAAATAACACAATGGGTAATAACCAGTAGATAATTGCTGCCATCATCTTTGTTTGCCACTCTAGTGGAATCCTAAACTCTAAGTTAGGTTTCTTGCTTTCTGTAAAAATCTACAGGAAGTATTAGGTTCCTGAGTATGGAACATACAAATTATTTGTATATTGAGCAGGGCTAGCCTGAAATAAACAATATAAAATATTGCAAAAGAGTGCATATTAGAATCAATGCAGCCCTACAATTAAGATATTTCTGTACATTCTTAGTTCTAAAGAATTAGTTGCTACATGCTTAAGCTTTTCTTGAAGGAATAGTTGACAGAGGAGGGAAAGCAAGATTTTAGCTGATCCTGATTCCAAAGAAGAGACAAGAAATAGCTAAAATTACTTTCTATACTTAACAGCACAATGTTTAGATCAGTTCTTTGAGTTCTAGGGCAGTTAGGATCAATTTAAGTATTTTACATTCCAAGAGAAACCCTAAATGTTTGGTTCTTTATAGGAAGTTTGAACTCTTTTCATTTAAAGACTTTGCGGTTTAGAATGACAGTAAAAAAGAAGGAATGTTGGCACCTTTCCATGAAAAGTTGAGTGAGCAAGGCCATAAGAAGGTCCTATCTAGCAATAAATAATTTTCTCTGCTGCATCCCTGGACCAATAGTCATAAGATAGATAGATAGATAGATAGATAGATAGATAGATAGATAGATAGATAGATAGATAGATAGATAGATAGATAGATAGATCGATCTATGCTTATTTAATCCTAACATGGGCATAATTTAATTCCAGACATGGGCATAATTTTGTTTTGATTTTTTGGAAAGGATCAAAAAAGAAATAACTATGTGCAAACAGCTTTGATGATTGATAGGGTTAGGAGGAGAGTACCTGTTACTTTGCAATCTGGTCTCCAGCTATGACCCAGCGGTACTGTATGTACCCCATTTAGCTGCATTAGGAGAGAGGCCCATGGAACCCCCTGACTAACATATTTTTTGCTTTCCAAAACTGCATAAAGCATGAAAAGTGTGTATTCATTCCTAGATTGAACTTCAGTGAATTAAACTCTCAACAGAATGAGATTTACCTCTCAGTTTCCCTTACAGGGGAAGAGTTATGTACTTGCATCTGTCCCCTGACTTTGCAAACTACTCAGAAAATGCCTATAAGAAAGACTGGTATTGGTCTTAACCTCAATTTATTGCTTAATAAGTTGTACTGCTTACCCATATTTTACTTATATATTATTTAAATACAGTTGAGTTCTTAGAGGTGTAGCTTGACACCTGAGTATCTAAAAGATACTCAGAAATTTTCTTCTGAATTGTGTTAAGAGATGGAAATAGTGTGGATCTGCGAATGCTTTGTTAGCCAGTCAATAGAAGAATGTGTATCTGTGTTAGTATATGCTAGTTTGGTCTGTTCTTTACTGCTAGCTTGACTGTTTTAGCTGTACAGAATTCAAACATACTAACTTTTTATTTATACACAATGTGCCCTTTATTAACTTTTCTGTATAGATGCAATACTGTATTCTTATTTAAGGGCCAAATAATACATTTCAGAGGGAGCAATAAACTGGCTGTGATTTTGTTTTTATCATATTCCTCTCTCCTTCTTTATTTATTTCTTGTATAAGAAGATGGGCAAGCAATGAAGAAACTTTAGGGCATACTATTTTCATTACTCTGCAGTAGTCATGCTAATATATCATACTTCCTGAAGACAGGATTTCCTTTATGCTAAGTGAAGATGTAAATCATATATAAAGTAATTTGCTTCATATAGATGAAGTAAATGATGTCAGAAAGAAAGAAAAGTGAATTTAACTTCTGGGAGCCATGTGGTCTACCAGTCATAACTGGAGTGGAAGTCAAAACATATTCTTTTACTCTTTCTGATTCCAATTTATTATCTCACCTCGGATAAGTCATTCTATTTCTCTATATCTGCTTCACTTCCCACTTTTTCTTTATTTACACTGCCAGTTCTGTGGAACAGAGGTGCATTTTATATAATGCACCAGAGCACATATTTGCTACCTTTCTAAGTTTTTATTAATAATGAGATGCATTTTTAAAGAAAAGATCTTTAAGAAAAGATATCTTAATGATGCTAAGACTTGAGAAAAAAAATGGGGTTTATCCAATATTTTTTCATGTTTTTATTAAAGATATAGTATAAAATTGATTCTTTTAGCACCTTGGGTTACTTATAACCCATCTTTGTCTAATATTATTTTAAATTAAGTAATGTGATTCCTTAACAACCACATAAGATCTCAGGTTTATAGACATGTATGTATATGCCTCAGGTTTGTATACTTATGTATATAAACACAAGGTTTTCTGACCAACGAGTCTTTTCCTGCTGATTTTCACCAAGATAAAAGAAAAAGAAAACAAACTTTAAGAATGAATGAGTTCTTGAGAGTGTATCAGGAACCCCTTCAGACATCAATCACTAAAGCACATTCAGTCTGGCAGGCAACACAACTAAGTAAATTGATGACCTAATTGGATGGTTGATCCAGAATCCTTTTTTTTTTTTTTTTGCATCAAAGCATGAAGTCAGATAAAGTTAATTTATATTTACTTATTTCTTATATGGAATAAAGAAGCTGTCGTTCTGAAAAAAAACATTAGAAAGCTGGTCAATATATCAGCCCATAATGATAACAGTTAAAGATTCTCAAAGTTGAGGAAATTAAAATATTAATTTCAAGTAGGATTTAAAAAGATTAATTTAAAATTCACACGTATAACTGGAGAAATATCAAACAATTTTCATCAAGTGTTTTTGGCTACTCCTGAAATTAAAAATATTAGGTACAGAAGTTGCCCAAACTTTCCAATGCATCATCTCTGAGTCTGGTCACTATATAGGAATTATTCTATGAAAATATTTGGAACATTTCACTTCTCATCCTAACTGAACACATGACAACAAGTGAAAAAAAAGGTGGAGAGAGTTAACTTCATCATGAAAAATAATTTATGATTTAAAATAATTCTGATTTTGTGATCAATTTAACTTTTCAGGTAACAAGTATTCTAACCTGTTCATTAGTTCATCTAGTGTGTTTATCACCATTGACATTTTTAATTGTCTTAAACTACCAGAATTCATGCATAAAGAGGTAGCATGCATATAAAGCACTGTACTTGAAAACTGAGAAAATAAGAAGAAACAATAAAATCCTTGGATACAATAAGCTCATGTCATAACTGCAGTGACTTCTGTTTTGGATGTTAATGGAACATTAAGACACACACACCACCACCACCCAGATATCTAGAAAGCCATAAGACAAAGAAGTAAAATTCATCAAAAAATGAAAACACAGAAATGAGACAATGTGGATTTATTTATTGTCTTTACTGAAGCTTCTATCAGGAAGCTTTAGGAAGTCAGTTCTAGGAAATTGCTTCCAAAAGATTGTTTTTTTTTCCCCTGAAGTATTCCATTTTCTATATGGAATCCTTCATCTTATAATAAAATCCACCAGCTGTTAAAGTTACTAAGAAAGTTTATTTTCCAGCATGGTAAAATGAGCAGAGGGTAACCAATAGATACACCAGAAAAATAATTTATTTTCTCTGCTTTAATGCTGAACCAGAATTGCTAGTCAGATTATTCAATCATGTTAAGTCCAGAAAAAATGGCAAATCACCAAAATATATTTACAAGCCAAGTTTCTCTTTAAGAAAAAAGAACCAAGGCTGGCCTCTAAGTCTCTAGATTAATCGTCAGCCTAGACATAATTCTATAAAATACTTGTATACACCAGTACACCCTAAAGATTATTTTCTTGTTGTTACTAAGTGAGGTGTAACTGAAGGTTCAATTCACTTCATTAATTCCTTACATCGTTCTATTCCTATGTGGGTGTAAAATAAATTTTTCTAGCTCTTTGTTGTAGTTGTGCTTCATTTACATCTCTACTAATTGTTTGGTGGGTCATTAGAAACTCATAGTGTAGCTGATGGCCTGTGGAAATAGTTGAACTCTGCAAACTATAAAGACTTCTGGCATGCTGGACAGAGTCAGTACTTCTAGCTTTTATTCTAAGTATTGTTAGAAGTAAATTTGGGCAACTGGATCTTCAGTTACTGCCTACAACAGATATTTTTTACCTTAGAGTGACTCTTTTTTAACATCTCATAAGTTTTGATGGATTTCCTTCCAGAGCAGGGATTCTGTAGAAGATGGAAAAGTTGAATTTTTTTCAGCTTGGCATATTCCCTTCAATATTTCTGAAAAACTATGCTTGTGATACAGCAAGTGGGAATAGATAGTACTTACTAGTTTGAGAGGAGAAATGAATTTTTTAAATCTTGAAACTATTTAGAAATATTCATTTGCCTGATTGACCTATGAGACTATCTGAGCATACTAGGGATATCTTTGTCTTTCCCTCAATGCCTTTTTAAACTAATTGTTGTTACAGAAATGTGCTTGATAAGAAAATTAGAGACAACTGCCCTTGACAGATCATTCAATGAAGGTCTGAATAATAAGTTACATTAAGTTGTCCATCTCAGGTCTCTCATAATAAGCTTACTTTAAATAGGCATTAATTGGCTCCATAAATACAAAAGCGCTATTAGGTAATACATAAATACCCTCAATGGATGAGGGTGTATTTATAGAAAAGAACTTTTATAGTTATTTCTCTAAAGTAATAAAAGAAAGGGGGGAGGGTAACATATTTTGAACTTTAAATCCATATATCATTCTCATGATCACTTAATCATTTTAGGTTCTCAGATATGATACAATTTCTTTATTATATCTTAGGAAATGTTTGACACCAAAATCCCTAAATTCCCCATATAATATAGAAAAAAATATTTTCTATCTAATACTGCTCTTTAATTTCCATGACTAATAATAACAGTTGTTGGAAACAAACAATTTTTGGAAACAAGGGCTAGATAAATCTATTAGGTTTTTTGTTTGGTTGGTTGCTATGTCAGGATCTTTATGTGTAGGGTCTGTCAATGTTAAGCTTCTGCACTGCGACATAGAAACAAGATCAGAAAAAATCCATTCCCATATCAGTTGTTGAAACTTGCATTGGATAAGGACAGGATTGTCCTAGGCACTTATCTTCTTCTCAAAGCACAGAAGCTTACCCTTCACTACCTCCTTCTTATTCTGCTTAATTTTACACCTCATGCTGACCTTGTAGAGGAAACAATATAGAACTTTGCCATTAGCATTACATGTCTGATAACTTCCATAGGTAGACCTCTGCTGCTTTCAGTAATCCCCAGAAGTTAAATTTCTGTTGATTCTCTTGCTGTCATACTACACATTTAGTAATATTACCTCCAACCAAAGAGTGATGGTAAAAGGAAAGAGGGAAACCAGATTCCATTTTAGGGGTCTAATCTAAACCTAAATCCAAAATAAGTCTAACAAATCTAAATCTAATAAATACCATAATTAGTGTCCTGAAGTAATTGTTCACTCTCAGCTGGACTTTGTATATTTTATAAATAATACACAAAATCGATTGCATACAGAGCTAATGCTCTGTGTCAGTATGTAATTTAATGTTTTGTGGAACCTCAAACCCTTTGACTTAGTGCATGAGTTTTTTTCTATGAAAAAGCAGACTTGGATTTTATGCAAGTAATATATTAACACTAGTTCTCTCTTGTTCTTCTGTGCTTGTGCAGTGGTAAAGTTAATGTTATCATAGAATCATAAAATGGTTTGAGCTGGAAGGGACCTCAAAAATCATCTAGTTCCAAGCCCCTGCCACAGGCAGTTCCACTTCCACTTAGACCAGGTTGCTCGAAGCCTCATCTAACCTGGCCTTGAACACTTCCAGGAATGAGGCATCCACAACCTCTCTGGACAACCTGTTCCTGTGTCTCATCACCCTCACAGTAAATAATTTCTTCCTAATATCTAACATAAATCAACCCTCTTTCCATTTAAAACCATTACCCCTTGTTCCTTTGCTACACTTCCTGACAGACCCACTACCCATCTTTCCTGTAGGTCTCCTTTAAGTACCGGAAGACTACTGTAAGGTGTCCACAGAGTCTTCTCTTCTGTAAGCTAAACAACCCCAACTCCCTCAGCCTTTCTTCATAGGGGAAGTGCTCCAGCCCCTTGATCACTTTGCAACCCTCCTCTAGATCCACTCGAGCAGGTCCATGTCTTTCGTATGTTGGGGGCTGCAAGACTGAGCACAGTACTCCAGGGTGGGTTTCACAAGAATGGAGAAGGAAAATCATTCCCTCAACTTGCTCGTCACACGTCTTTTGATTCAGCCCAGGATGTGGTCAGCTTTCTGGGCTGATACTGCACATTGCCAGCTTATGTCCAGCTTTTCATCCACCAATAACCCCAAGAGGTTGTCCTCAGCGTTGCTCTCAATCTACTCATCACCCAGACTGTGTCCATGTTTGGGATTGTTCTGAGTCAGGTGCAGGGCTTTACATTTCACCTAGTTGAACTTCAGAGGTTCACATGAGCCCATTCCTCCAGCCTGTCAAGGTCTCTCTGGATGGCATCCCTTCTCTCTAGAGTATCAACCATGCCACTCAGCTTGGTGTCATCTGCAGACTTGCTGAGGGTGCGTTCGATCCCACTGTCTATATCCCCAAGACAGATGTTAAATAATGCTGGTCCCAGAACAGACCCCTGAGAGATACCACTCATCACTGGTCTCCTCCCAGATATTAAGCTGTTGACTGCAACTCTTTGAGTGCAACCATCCAGCTAATTGCTTATCCAGCAAGTGACCCACCTGCCATATCTATGTCTCTTCATTTGAGAGACAAGATTGTTGTGCTGGACAGTATCAAATGCTTTTCAGAGGTCCAGGTAGATGACTTCAGTCATTCTTCCCTTATCAACCAACACTGTAACCCCATTGTAGAAGGCCACCAAATTTGGCAGGCACAAATTGCCCTTAGTGAAGCCATGTTGGTTATCACCAATCACCTCTCTGTTTTCCTTCTGCCTTAGCATAGTTTCCAGGAGGATCTGTTCCTTGATCTTGCCAGGCACAGAGATGAGACTGACCAGCCTGTAGTTATGTCAATTTTTATGAAGCAGTAAGACTTACTGATGAATCACTGGTGCACCTTGTAATTCCAAGTCCTTCTTCCCCTACTAGTGGCAAATATTAGGAGTACTATGTGACAATTCCAACACATTTTAAATTTATTTATTCTCAAAGGCTTAAGATAGGTGTAGCCAACCTTTTCTAAGATACTTTGAGGATACTTATCAGATCTCTGCCCAGTGAAGAGTGGAAAGTAGGACTCCTGGAGGTGTAGGGAGAGATGGTCTCTGGCTGTATAAGCCAGGAACTGCAGTCAGTTGCTTCATCATCTCCTCAGCACAAAACCCTAGTGTGATGGTTTTGGCTGGGATAGAGTTAATTTTCTTCACTCTAGCTGGTATAGTGCTGATGGCACATTGATGTTTTAAGTGTTGTTAAGTAGCTGCTATGTGTCGCTAAGTACTACCTATACTAATTAAGGACTTTTCCAGCTTTCCATGCTCTGCCACGCCCACAAGAAGCCGGGAGGGGATTGGCAACAGCCAAATCAGCCTGACCCAAGCTGGCCAATGGGATATTCCATATCATATGACACCTTGACCAGTATTAACTGGGGAGCTGGCCAGCAGGGGAGTGGTTGTGGCTCAGGGACTGATGGTATTGGTCAGAGGGTGGTGAGCAGTTGCAGCACTTGTTTTAGTTGTTTATTCCCCTGCATGGGGTTTGCCTCCCTCTCCCTCTCTTTCTCCCTCTCTTTCTCCCTCTCCCTCTCTCTCTCCCTCTGCCTCTCTCTCTCCCTCTCCCTCTCCCTCCCTCTCTCTCTCTCTCTCTCATTATTTTTCTTTTCCTTATATTATTATTGTTGTTGTTGCTATTATTATTATTGTTTTAGTTTAATTATTAAACTGTTCTTATCAACCCATGAGTTTTCTCACTTTTAGCCTTCCAATTCTCTCCCCCATCCTGCTGCTGGGGGAGTGAGTGAGCAGCTGTGTGGTGTTTGGGTGCTGGCTCTGGCTAAACTACAACACCTAGTTTCCATGATATATGTTTTCTTATGGCTCCTACCTTTCTCAGTCTCAAATCTTGCTTGCTTTCAGTCCAGTCGCAGTGCTCTTTTTAACCTACCATTTTAATACACAAATTTGCCAAGGACGACATGGGTGTAAAACCTACAGAAAGTTTAATCTCCCTATGGGATTCTTTGATTGCATAAGCTTCAGTTCCTCTGTGCCTTCTGCAGTGTTCCTCGCTGCTACTCCAGCTCCAGGGTTTTCTTGGATGCCTTGATCCCAAAGGGAAAAGCTGTGATGAGGTGCTGTGAAAGAGAACGCCAAGGCAGAGCAAGTGGGTAAAGGGACTAACAACAGACCTAATGCTCCTCCCAGTGAAACTAAAAGCATTGCGAAACTCCAGGAGCCAGCAGTAGGGGTGGGGGATGGAGGGTGGACAGGGGCAGCAGAAAGGATTGGTGCTGCTAACCACTTGTCATGTTACAGTTAAGTTTGTCAATCCTTTTCTCCCTTATATGTATTCTCGGTGTCAGCAATGCCTAGTCTCAGCCCTACCTATATTTAATGTTACTTATAGGAAACACTTTAATAATGTGACTTGTGTAAAGACTCTTGCCTTAGCCTTTATTCTTTGTCCTTGTGTAAAGTGCTATCCTAAACCAGCTATTCTCAACTAGTTCATATTTAATAATAAAGTAACCTTAATTCCAATATTAGCAAAACCTTCCAACAAATAAATGACTATGTGGGGGGTTTATTGCTTTTTGAGCACTGGCCTCAGCAAGTTGACATTTAAAGCTATGTGTTTTTTTTAAAGGAATATTATTTCTCAGTGATACACAATTAACCAGACCAGTGTGAGTGCCTGGGACACCTGGGTATTGTGAATGCTGTCCAGAAAATAAGAATGTTCAATGCAGAAGAACGGCAATAAAACAAGACTACAGAAAATACTATAAAAGAAGAATGTGTATTGAATTCTCTACTAGTTTGTCAGTTAATTAAAGGATTACATTATCCTAATTTATAGAATTCCTCATGAAATATAAAAAAAGGTTTATTGCCACCTCTGTCCCAATTCAAGAAGTTACTTCAAATATTGCTAAAACTGTTGTATGAGATAAAAAACGCACATTTCCATGTTGCATTGTGGTAGCCAGAACTATTTATTTCATAACAAGGATTCCACTAAAAAGTGAAAATAATATCTCTCTCCTTCCTAAAACATTATGTCTGAACAACATACATGTCTGTATGTCTGTTCTACTACATAGTTTTATCTTTTCCTGTATAACAAAGCTGCGTATGAATTCCACTTTATTCAGTAAGGCCATATAGAAACCTATGAAGTAGTTTTACTTGAGGAATCATTTGAAGTTCAGTTCTTTTGATTACCTCAATAAACAGACATCTCTGAATAATAAGCAAAAATGAAAACAGAAAAAGCTACTGTTTCAGTTATTCTATTTATGTAAAAATTTTTAGTAATCTTTTCATATGAAGCATAGAATCTTACAGAAACACACCTTCATTTGCAAATAATACTCCTGAAGAAGAGAGGTCAGTGATATGTTTGAATATTTTCATATGTGGGTTTTATATTTCATTATAGATTTATTTGAATAAAAGAAAATTTCTTGAGCAAACAAGTCCTTCTGCACTTTATACCCAGGCATGAAATCTTATGTGAGATTTGAGCTCCCACCAAGCTTCAAGTAGAACTATGATTTTGAAGGTCTGTAGGGATGTCTAACCAACTTACTCAGAATTTAGTATTTTTTCTACTTTTTACCAGAAAAGGCAGTTAAAGTGACTCCAAGCTATCAGCCACCATTAAATATTGTTTCTTTGAGCTAGGTTACAAGACAGCAGAGAGAAAGGTCTGATATGTACCAGCTGGAGACAGTTAGAAATTTCTATTGAAATATCATTAAGTATATAAATATATAAAATTGAGTTGAAAAAATACAGTAAAATTACATGTTGCTTTTGAAGTTGTTTTAAAGTTTTCTCAAATTAAAATGTCTTTTGAAGTACCATATGTTAGGACATTAACAAAGCTTTAGCTTTAGTTCAGATTTTAAGATACTGTTAAAATATCAGACTTTTCCACATATGGGAAACTTCAGGTTTCGGTATATTGTGGTTAAATTTATTCATTGTTCTTTAGTAATGTGCTGCACTATCTTGAAAAATAACATTCATATCACTAAACAGGTGAGCACAAAAAATAATCTTATATTTTAGAAAATAAAAAGAGTAATACTCCTCAACAACTGTTTGAAGAGTTATAATCACTGAATATTTACAAGGGAAAGGTTGGTATTCATGACACAGTGAAATTGGATTTGAACGTTGGCACCCCAAACAACTGCCTGTCCAATTAATGTATATCCTTATGTAGCTGTAAAACAGGACCTTGCACTTTAGCAGATTTCCTTCTTCAGTAAATGTGGTTACTCTATCAGGAGAAATGACCAGGATATGATAGTTTGATGTGGTTATGTTCAGTTAGCATTATCTGCCTACTGACAAGAGCTGGGACTTTTGAGTTTTATCCTCAGTTATGATTTACTCCAAAACATAATTACAAGAATAACATTACTCTCCATTCTCCAGCTGAACCATTTCTTCTGTGTGATTGAAATGAATCACTCTTACTACTTGAGTGCTTATAAATATTTTACATATTCATATATGTACTGCAATTATTATGGAAAGGTAGTATGTTATATAGGGATAGATAAGAAGTTTGTACAGGCAATAATGTCTACAGTGGAGATTTTTTCAACACAAATTACCCTAATGTTTGGGGATTATGGGTAACCATTGGCAACATATAATCCAATATAACCTACACCATCTATCAAGATTTTTAACTTCGCAGACAGCATGTGGTGGTGCAGCTGCCGCCCCCCCGCCAGACACCCCCACCCCCACCCTGCAGCCACGCTAGGGTCCCAGAATGAGCCCTATTGTGTTGTTATCTTAGTCATAATGACTTAAGCACCAGGCAGCCTCTGTCCACACCTGCTCCCTGCCTTGTGTACCAGAATTGCAGCCAGAATGTAAAATAATGACCAAAGCCAATCATCTTCATCCTACAATTAGCAACCCAAGAGGAAGGCCCTTGGAGCTCTCCAGGACCCCACCGGGCTGTGTGACCTGATATCTCTCTCTGGGCTGGGATGCCTCTCAGGGTAGATTTTGCAAGGATTGAAGGATTGTCTGCTGAAGATTTTGCGAGGACTCCAAGGCCTGATTTCACAAGGTTTGCTGCTGTGCACTGATGAATGCCAGCACATAAAAGTGGGTAATTTATGAAACTCACAAAGAGGGAAACCTTATTCACAGGTTAACCTTGGGGGGTGTGTGTGCCCATGTGCAATTCGACTATATATATATACACATATTATCCCTATTCACATAAACTGTTGATGAAGTCTGAGACTAAGATTGGACCTAGCCGCACCTTGACTACTCCAAAAGAAGCTGAGAAAGCAATGGGGTCTGGTCTGAACCTCATAACTCAACAGGAGGGTCGTCCTTATCCCCTTCATACACAATCCCTCTGAATCATTCTAACTCAAGTATACCTCAGTTTTCCTTTGTGCACTCCTTCTATGTAAGTAATAGAGTGAACCTAGCCATTCTCTAATCTTTAAGTCACTGTTGATTGTAAAAAATTCCATCAAACTGCTGTTTTATATTGGCTGATGCTGTTAAGAATTATACAACCTTGCACTTATCTATCCCAAAAATATTAATAAATCTCAGACTGCTAACTAAAGCTGTGTAACAAAACATATTCTTGACAATTTGGTGTAGTTGGCAGGATACACAAGGTTGTATTTGTGATAATTTGGTGTAGTCAGCCATATCCACAAACCTGCATTTGTGACACAGCAACAGTCCTAGTCAAAAAGGGGCATACAGGTTGTTAAACATCATTGCAGTATGCCAGCAATAATGCAGAATAACTTGTTCAGTATTCTGTACAGATAACAATGAAACCTTTTGATTCACTTTTTTCTAGAAACTGTAGTTGTTTTAGAAGAGGCAGTATTACCCTGATTAATTTTAATGAAGTCTATACTATAAAATATCATCTATAATAGACATTACTGTCCACAAAATAACATCACCTTGAAATTGCTTGCTGCAGAAATTGAATCCTTTAAAATGTGAACTTCATTCCTATGAAAAAATCATATTCCAGCAAAATTATGTATCATCATAAGTCAATATAAAAGGAGTTTGAATGCTGATTCATAAATCAGTCTTCTCCTAAAATAAGTCAACACGTAGAGCAAATAAGAATGATTCAGAGAGTTCTGCATCAAACTATACAAGGTATTTGACTGATGAATATATAGTAAAGATAGTTACCAGGTACTCGGGAATGGTAGCTGTTCCCTGCAGTCTTCTCTGAAGCCTGAAGTCAGAAAAAAATATGCATCTATAAAACTTGATAAAATAGGCACTGTATTTAAAGTGGACAGTGACTGTGTGAAAATAATGAGAGGATAGGTCATTAATTATATAATGATATGTAAATCTTGTCATTAAAACTTTTCCTTAAAAGCTTTAATTTCACAAGAACCTGTTAGATTTCTTACTGTTAAAAAACCCAAAACAAACTTTAAGGTCATGACTGGAAAATGTACATTCTTGTTAATGTAAGTATGACCCTTACTGAGACAGAAGCCTAAATAAGCTCTCACCTTAGACAGGTAGAGAGGAAAGGTCGGTTTATTTATAAATCATCAGATAACATATTCACAATGAAACATTAAGATTTTACAATGGTTCTTACTTTATTAGCAAACATATGCATAATGTCCACTGAAGAGAATAGTGTTCGATTCGATAATTTATGAGCTAACTTTTCTTGCCAGGAGCTAAGGAGTCCAGCTTCTTTCAATAATTCATAGTTGCCTTGACACCATTTTCCACATGCACCTAGTGGAAATCCCATAAATTTAATGATATTAAAATTAGTCAGTTCCTGCACTTCATCTTTTAGGTGTTGGTATTTCTTAACCTTTTCTGCTGCTGTATCTGCCAAAAATCTTAATTTACTTTCATACCTAACCATGATGTCAACAACCAGGGCTTAGTCTTTTTTAACAAATACCCAGTCTGATTTATATAATTCATTCTGTTCATCTCTTAGCAGCTCTTGGACTACTACTCAGTCTTTCTTTTTCATCTGTTCGGCCAACAATTCACATAAGTGATTATGCCTTTTAGTCCTGCCATCTTGTACCAATGGGCAGTATCCAATAATACGTGCACAGGACTCATTCTCTGCTTGACAGTGTTGTCAAGATTTAATTTGAATTTCCTGTCTACCACTTGCTAGAAATTCTCTTGTTGGGTAGACATTGGCTCTCAACTGTAATGTGGTGAAGAGCATTCTGTGGGGAATTCCTGTATAAAACTCTAAGTGGTTGTTACTGATCTTGTCCTTCCTGAAGCCTGAAATACCACAACACTGGGAAAACAGCTTAGTCCAGTTTTTGAATCCCTGTTTCCTCCAGTTACAGGGCCTTGCAAAGATGTCTTTTGGAGTGGGTATCTCCCATTCCAAGACTGGTTCCTCACTGCTGGGCTTCTTGGATATCACCATTGCTGTTCTTAAGTCCCAGATAGATCAACTTTTCCCTTATCCCGTCCTGCTGCAATCCATAGATTTCCGAATTCTTTCTCAAATCTTTCTTCTTGAGCCACCACTCATACCATCTCATCTGAAGACTTCACAATTCTGTATAGCCTTTGGACCTGCATGCTGGGAATCTATCCTGAGAGCCAGGTGATACCTAGGCCTCCATCCCAAGTGCTGGAATATAGGATGGCGTCACATGTGTTTACTGGGAAATGCATCTATTCCTTGATGGTCACTTTAATTACCAAATCAAGGGTTTCCAGGTATGTAGTTTCACATCAGCCTGGTCTGCCAAGTACATCAGTTCTTGGATGCTATCTGTGGGATAGCATATCCTTTCAATATGTCCACCTTCTGAAATGGCTTTAAAGCAGCCCTCCTAATCTATTGTAGCCAGTCTTTTACTTTCTCCAGTAGTTCTAGTTTTGATCTTCCTCTCCATTGGTCTACACATTCACCCAGGTATTTCTCAGACTCCTGGGTACAATCATATTAAAGGGAGTGTCATTAATCATCCATGCTGGACAGTCATTGATGGTGAGTCTTTTGTTGGCTGAGTGTAAAAGACGTGGCACTTTCCTCCCTAGGTCTTGAGGCCAGTAAGATCACAAAAGACCTTCAATATTTCAATATTTTTCTGTATCACTTCCCATGGACTGCTTAACAAAACCAAGTTGTCTGTGAAAGCCATAGTTGTTATATTCTTCAAGCAGTGTTGGAACCCACTTTCTTCTTTCTCCAACTTACAGAGCAGAGGGTACACAGATAAGTTGAATAATACTGGGGGCAGTGGATCACCCTGCTTTAAACCAGTCTGAATCTCAGTGGGTTCTACTTGTTCAGTCTTCAAATTGATTCAGGTAGTAATGTTATAAGTTAGTAATCAGAGTGACAATATGACTATCCATGCCCTTCTGCTTAAGGGACATGGATTCTCTCTCACAAGTAATGTGAGAATGGCTCACAGTGTTAAAGGCTTTTGCTAGATCAACAAAGACTACTTCCAGGAGTCAATGTTGTCTTTTAGCATTATGAACCAGAAGCTGTAATAATTTTAGATTTTCTGAACATCCTGCTGACCTTATAAACCCCCTTTGCCTGGGTTTGATGTGGCATGCCTTATTCAGCCTTGCTGTTAAGATCTTTGAGAACAACCTTAAAATCGTTGAACCGATGGCAACTGGCCGCCAATTATTGATGTCCTTCTGGCGGTCCGGCAAGGTGGATTTTGATATTAACACAGTTTGACATTCTCTCACCATGTCCAGTATGGTTCCTGGCACTAGCCAGAAACTGAATAGTTCCATTAACTGGGTATAGTGAGGATCAATCTTAATGAGATCCCTCAAACTAAGCCCATCTGGTCCTGATGCCATGTTCATACTCCTCTCTTTGATGTTTTTAGAGATTTCTTTCATTACAGTTATGGCTTTGGATGCTGAGTTGTCTGAATGACCAGAAGTCCTGAAAACACCAAGGCCCTTGAATGTTCCTGGCAATTCCTACCATGGCTTGAAAACACTTCATGCACTTCATTTAGTGGGATACTGCACCTCAGGGATTCCTCATCATCCAGGATAATACCAGCAAATTTCCCTCTACCCAAGTAAAACAGCTGCTGGAATTGTAGGAATTGCTCCCACTTCTTGGCCCTTCTTCATCCACTCCTTTGGAGGTCCAGAAGAAGCAGCCCTACGGGCCATTTGGTGTTTCCATACCTGGCTTGATAAGACTTTTGTACTAAAAAAACACACTTCCTGAATCAGTAGAAGAACTCAGAAGTTTTCCTGTGACAGTGGTCCCATTATAGGTTCGTATTCAAAAGAAATTGAAAAATATTTATAGATTAACATTTCCTAAAGCCTAAGAAAGCTCTTCCTGCAAATTTACACATGGGGTTTTAATAAAGGTTAACTACAGAAATAATGCCAAGATGGTAGAGCAGGTGCATCTCTCAGATACCCAGCCAGAGCACCTTCCAACTTGTTTTTGACCTACATGTTCTATTTTTTCTGCTCTTATAAACAAAGACTTAACAAAGAGGAGCTCTGGTGTGTCACAAGGTCTCATGCTGTCAAGCTGAGAGGTTGCTGTGATATATGCATAAGAGATAGGAAGCACTTAGAGGTCCTATGGGTAAGACATAAGCAGGGAATTCCCTTTAGAAGAGCCACTTTGTAAGGCTGTTAAGGTTAGGTAGAAGTGAGTTGCAACAAAAAAAATGAACAAACAAAAAATCTCAAGTGCAAAAGAGAACAGTTAAAAGCTATGCAAAAGTTAGGATGAATAGGCTAAAACTGTATATACAATATTGAATCCTGAATTTCAAGAAACAAGTGGTAGTAAAAGAGAAGTCAGAAAGTATGTGACTATAACCAGTAATGAACTGTAGGATATTTCAAGTTTTGCTTAACTCAGAAAAAGAAAACCAGGTAAGAATACATATTACAGACATGATAAAAGAATTGAAGTTAAATGGAGAATTTTTTCAATTTTAAGTTGGTATACAAGCCAGTAGGGTGGCAAAAATATATACAGATACTAAAAGAACAGCTGCAGGGAGTGGAAGACAAATAGGTAAAATGCAATCTTATAATGGCAATTCACACTAAGAATACAGGAAAACTAAATAAATAGGAGAATAAAAACTGTAGAAAGATCATATTTGTGATACCATTAATGAGTAGGAGGGTAGGACCTTTTTGAACCACAACTTTAGAGCAAAGAATCTTTCAGAGGTGGATGAATCATATGCTGGTAAAGCTCTTTCATTTCCATTCAGAATACTTTTTAAAGCTTTCCTTTACTCTTGAAAACATCCTTAAACATGTTCTCACATTTTGGTTCCCTGATCTTCAATGGATCTGCTTCTAGGAAATATTTCATCTAGTAATAGGTTCTGAAGAGGGTGAGAGCACACAGGTGCGTCTCAAAACTGTAATTCCATTTATAGATATCACTTCTAAATACCTTATACTTTTACAGAAGCCAAGATACTAAAGTTTAAATATATTCCTCTGCCTTTAAAAAAGGAAAAACTAAGAAAAAAACCCCTATGCCTAGAAACTTCAAGCAAATTTGTGAGAATTCAAATTTAAGGGAAAACTGAAGTCGGAAAAATGATAATGCACAGACTTATCGGAGTAAGGTTAGGACCGTCACTATTATTACTGGCTCAGAAGACAAGGAAGGAGTGCAAAGACTCATGGTATTGCTTATGGAACACATATGCCTATTCTAGTTATCTGACCCCTAATTCAACATCCATGAAAAAACCCAAACAAATAAAGAAAAAAGAAACCCAACACAAACCCCAAAACACCTACAGGAACCAATCACTAATGTCTTGGGGAGGAAGGGAAGAGTTAGAATAAACCCTCTTGATGAATTCTTTTCAAATCAACAGCCTCCCAAGATTCTTTAGCTTTTTTCAAAATACACTCTCCACTACATCTGGCTGGTGACCAGTCACAAGTGGTGTTCCTCAGGGCTCAATTCTAGGGCCAGATCTGTTCAATATTTTTATCTATTATCTGAATGCAGGAGTTGAAGGCACCATTAGAACCTTTGCTGATGATTCCAAACTGGAAGTTGCTGCTGACTCTCTCGAGGTTCAAGAATTCTTGCTGAGAGATATAGTTAGATTGGAGCACTGGGCAATGATTAATGGGATGAACTGTAACAAGAACAAATGCCAGACTCTGGTCTGGGATGGAGGAACACCAGACACAGGTATAAACTGGGAGAGTAGAGGCTGGAGAGCAGCCCTGCAGAAAGGAACCTGGGGGTGCTGGTTGACAGTAGGCTCAACGTGAGTCAGCGGTGTGCCCTGGCAGCCAAGAGGGCAAACCCAGGGCATTCTGGGGTGCATCAAGCACAGCCAAAGCCAGCCAGTCAAAGGAGGTGATTATCCTGCTGTATCCAGCATGAGTGCGGCCTCACCTTGAGTGTTGTATGCAGTTCTGGGCCCCTCAATCTAAGAAGGATGTTCAGGTAGTTGAAAGTGTCCAGAGGAGGACAAAATAGCTGGTGGGAGGGCTGGGAGGCATGTCCTATGAGGAGCGGCTGAGGACTTTCTGTTTGTCTAGTTTGGAGAAAAGGAGGCTGAAGGGTGACCTCATTGCTCTCTACGGCTTCCTGAGGAGGGGAAGTGTAGACGGAGGTGCTGATCTCTTTGCCCTGGGATCCAGTAAGAGGATGCCTGGGAATGGTTCAAAGCTGGAGCAGGGGAGGTTTAGACTGGACATTATGTAAAATTTTTTTACCAAAATGGTGATCAAACACTGGAATAGGCTTCCTAGAGAGGTGGCTGATGCCAAAGAAGCATTTGGACAGTACCATTAACTAGTTGCTTGAACATTTGTTCAGCCCTGAAGTAGTCAGGGGGTTGGACTCGATTATTGTTGTAGGTCCCTTCCAACTGAAATATCTATTCTATTCTATTCTAGTCTAGTCTAGTCTAAAAATCATTCCAAGTTGTTTGCTTTTCTCAGAGTGATACTCTGATTTTTATGGAAGCTTTTCTTCTAACGTATTTATAAGAAGTTGGCTGATCCACTGTCTTTCCTTCTTGACAAGATTGATTCATTCTCTCTTGTGCAAAAGTTAAAAAAAAAAAAAGTAAAAAAAAAAAGAACAAAAAACAACAGAGAAGATAAAAAAGGAAGAAAAAAAGGACATTTTTCTTATGGCTTTTAGTCTGCATAGTTTCGTATCTTTTTTTCCCCCACTTAATAAATGTAGGGCTTATTATTGCATGAATATTTTAAGCACAATACACAATCATATAGAAATGTAAAAAGTTATCTAAAAGTCAGTTCTTTGACATTATTGTTAAGTATTTGAAATTCCTTTTCAAGTAAAACTTGGTTCTCAGCACCGTTCACATCAGTATTTGGTGTGAAGAATCATCCACCGTTCAGTGTGCTTTGCATCTCACTACCTCCTGTATTGCCTTGCAATTCCTTTTCTGTATTCTTCTTGTAAGTCTAGGCCAGGGATATAATGACAACTGATCATTTAGAATACATGCTTTTCCTACTTGATTAATTTGATTTCAGGAGGAGTTAGCCTTGCAGCATTATGACATCAACTCATTGAAATTCCTAGGTGGGGTTACTTTCCTTTACAGCCTGCACATTCTTTAAAGGATTGGTAAGAATTATTTATTTTGCAATACTCCCTATAACCTGAAGTATCTCTTAAGTTTACTTGTAAGGCTTGGTTATTCACATTGTCTGTTAAAGGAAAGACTGTCGTGTTTTCTCACATGTACTAGACACCTAAAAAAACCCACCCGGTAACTTCATTCGCTCTGCTACTTATGGAACAATATATTTTAAAATTGGCAATAAACCCTATGTGACAGTAATTTTTTTTTCTGGGTACTATCAAATCTAAAATACCTGTAATAAAAAAAAACATACATGTCAGAAGGGGAAAAATGTTACCTACTTATTTTCTTTCCCAGGACTGAGAAGCTTATTCTACTGGCATTTTAAAGCAAAATCCTAAGAGAAACCAGGAAACAGAGCATAGAATTCTCTTGCTCCTAAGAAAATTATTTGAATGTCAAAATGCAATCACATTCTTCTTCAATACATTCATTTATGCAATTGAACTTACAGAGGATTTCCCCTTCCACACTCTCTATTTTCTCCAAACAGCTACATAGCTGATGTTCAGGTCTTTTGGATATTTGATTTTTCAACAGCTGAAGGGGATTGTACCCATTTCTTGACTACCTGTTTTAATTGTTATGTTTGGCTGTTTTGTTTTGTTTTTGAAAAGGCACTATGCCAATCCACAAGGTCACAGAATTTGTGTGGTGCTAGGTATGCCACTGTGTGCAAGCTGTACCGTAAAACTTCTGTTGGAGTAAGTACCTTGAGTTAACTGAGAAAAAAACTAGTTTCAAAAGCTTGGCATTGAATTCATGCTAGTTAGGCTGAAGTGGTCTGAGCATGTATAAATGGACATTTTTTGGCACCCGGAGTACTCTGCATTCAGAGAATTTACTCTTGCTGTGGAGTTACTGCTAGGGTGAACAGGAGTTATTTCTGATTAAAGGAAAACAAATATAGCTACAACAAATAAATTTACACTTGGCAGCTCTATGCTGCTAAGTCATATTTTAAGGATCAGCAAGTTTTCCATAATTTAGTCCTAAGCCTTTTTCACTCTAGTTAGAAACTTACCAGACAAAATTAAAATCATTAACATACTGCATATTTTACCCTCTGTATCCCATCAAATTATAGGCATGTTTTGAGGATTACCGTATGAAACAGTACACACAGTATTATTGTGACATCTTCTAGAAATGTCCAATAACTTTTCTACCTTATTTATTATTAATATTTAGAAAAATAGAAATAGAAGCCAAGACCCTCCCCAAGAAATTATCTATAGGAGTTCATAGCTCAGAGCAGTACCTTGGATCATTAATCGACAGTTAACTGTCTGTTGGCATTCATTGATTTGTTGCCTATTACTGTATTAAAAAATAAAGTCTTTGAACTGTTATTCACTGTGTACCTTATTGCTACAACCGAAGGAATAAAGCGATGACCTCTTTAACCTCTATACAGCCTTATAAAGGGAAACTTTTAGAAATCTCATATATATTTGGTCTTAGAAAAAAAGGTGAACAGAATCACTGGCTGTCACTTTGACATTTTTAATTTGTTATGATATATAACCCAATATCTCTTTCTTCATCACTATATTACAATTCTTTCAATTTCACTGTCATTCCATGGAACAAGAAATCAGGAGTACTGAAAGACATTGTCAAGTGTAAACCTATCTTTATTGGGCTTGGAAAAAAATCTGGAGAATAATGCAAAGTTGAATAAAATGGTCTCTGGATCTGGACTATTGTGCCTTCTCGCTGCTGTTTGTAGTATTGGTTATTCAGTTGCACATGTCACTGGTAAGAAGGCATCTTATTCTATTGCATAAGAAGAAAACTTTCCCAAGCCACAAACCTGGAGCAGTAAGACCTCATCAACCAGTTAATAAAATGTATCAGGAAAGTAGTATGGTTATATTTTACTGCTGAGAAGATTTTGGTATGCCAAATTTTGTCTTACTCTCCTCCTTTTTGATAGCAGACCTTTTTGTGTCTGACTCATAATTTCTACTAGCTTTACACTAAGACATCCCTGCAGTGATGCTTTGTAATAGATAAAGAGGAGGAACTGAAATTTTTGTTCAGAAATACTATAAGCAAGTCAAGCCCTGTGAAAATAAATGCAGTTTTCCAGTTAATGCTGGAGTTTAGCGTTACACCACCATGTTATAGAGAAGTAACTATAATCACATGGTCCTGTATGGAATGCTATTCTATAAAGTTCAGAACAAACTCTTGGAAACTTAGTTTAACTAGACAATAATCATTAGCATGGTATATTCACCTCTGGCTGCTTAAATTTTTCTGAATAATGATTCTAGCACATTCCTAGAAGTTTTGTCTCTAATAATTTGGATTTCAGAGCAGAACATATGTTCCAGTCAGCTGGACGATATCAGTGTTTGCTATGGTTTCAGGTGGTGTGGATATTTTATTACATCAGAAAGTAAGAGCTCTCTTTCAGCTTGGGTAACATATTTTGAAATAGTGGCAGGGTTTTTTTTCCCCCATTTCTGTCTTTGTTGGTCTTTGTTCTGAAGCCATGGGATAGTCATGATAAATTGACAGGTTTTTTCTTCACTCTTTTATGAATGGTATAATAGAAAACTTGTTACTATGTTTTTTATAAGCAAGTCAAAGTAGAGGAAGGAGGAGTATAGCGATATGAAGGCTTCAAAAAGCCTGTAGCAAGGTAGGAAGAAGCAAAGTGTGAATTTAGTTCAGGTTTGCAGCTGGGTGATTTGTGGAGAACATTCCCTGTCCAGCTGAATCTCCGAGTGATGTGGAGAAAGAATCATTCTGTCAGGACAGAAAACATCTCTGAAGAAATCTTGATAAATATCTAGCTAATCTATTTCCTACAACAGGATAAAAACTGAGAATTTTAGTCCAAGTCATTGCTTGGATTTCCTCATAATATACCTTTAGCCCTAATCCTAAACCTTGTCTATCCCTACCTTTAAACCTAATTTCCTGTGAAGGTAAGGGGAAACTGTATATGAACTAGAGGGTTTTTTTGCATTCTGTGAAGTAGTGTTCTGCAGGGAAGTGAAGACATTTAACATTCAGCATCCAGATGATGGCAATGCAAGTTGTTAACACTCATTGAATACATGTGTAATAAAATAAACTTAACATATTCTAGAATCAACTCACCCCCAATAAATCTGTATTTCTGTTTTGTTTTCAAAGCATTCTTTGCTACATTCTGAAAGCACCTAACAATTTCTGAAGTATTTATCTTTCAGAGATCTGTGAACTAGAGTGCTGTTAGCCTGTTTTGAGAGATAGGAACTGAAGAATAATGAGTCTATGCACGTGTGTGCTATGAAAGCACACTAGCTGAGTTGCCAAGTTTTGTGCTGTCATCATAGCTATTGAATAATTTTTGTCCTATGCCAGGAGCAGGACATCCTGAATACCATCATTGTTTCTTCATTTGAAAACTGTTGTAAAGACAATTTCTACCATTAATTAACACAATTTGATTTTAAGAAATGAATAGGAAGCAAGAACATAATTTTCTTTAGGAGAAATAACAAGTAAGAGGGAAAGTATACAATACTGTATAGTATTTTTTTTTCAATGTGTTTTTTATTTTGTCTCTTTTTTTTATGTACCTTATGAAAGGGATATTGTCTGACCTGGATGAGCTGAGGTGCTGGAAAACAGAAAATAGGGGCTGTTTTCTACACATCCAATGATAAGAAGTAAAGCACACTCAGTGCCATTTATTATAACAGAAATCACAAATCTGCATTTCCATTCTAATAGGGCACTCTTCCAAGTCCAGTGAGCTGAAACACGTACAAGACATGTTTACATCATGATGTGGCATATTATAAATAATGAATTTTTGTTTGTGTTTTCAAGGAGTGAGGGGACTGAATCAGAAATACCAGGCTCTGCTTATTGAACAATAAAAGAAAACACACTTTATTGAACTATTCTACCCTTAGGGTACAATCTATTACACCGCTATCTGTTTCTTTAGCTACACATGTGATTTGAGAAATAACACTGAGAATGTTTAGGAATTATTTTCTTGGCATGGAACTAAATGTATGGCAGAATACAATAGAAATGGTGTTCATGTAGAGGCAGATCATGCAATCAGACTTGCATAATGCACACTCAGTTGAGGCTGAAAATTCACTTACATTGACCAATACTAGTTATTTTTCAGTAAAGTGGGATGAAATAATCTTACTGTGCTGGTGGGAAAACACTACTGTTTCACATCAGTCATTCTTAATCTTGTGAAGTGGACTCATTAATTTCAGGAAAAGACATCACTAAACATCAAAACTGTGAAAGCAGAGTTCAGATAGAATCATAGAATAATAGGATCGTTAAGGCTGGAAAATACTTCTAAGATCATCAAGTCCAACTCTGAACCCAACATGACCATGTTTCCTAAACCATGTCCCAAAGTGTCACATCTACACCTTTTTTGAACTCCTCCAGGGATGGTGACTCCACCACCTCTCTGGGCAGCCTGTTCCAATGCCTGACCACTCTGCCAGTAAACACATTTTTCCTACTATTCAGTCTAAACCTGCCATGATGCACCTTGAGCCATTTCCTCTTGTACTATCAAAAGTTACTTGGGAGAAGACACTAACATCCACCTCACTGAAAGATCCTTTCAGGTAGTTGTAAAGAGCAATAAGGTCTACCCTCAGCCTCCTTCTCTCCAGGCTAAACAACCTCCATTCTTTCAGCTGCTCCTCATAAGACTTGTTCTCCAGACACTTCACCAGCTTTGTTGCCTTTTTCTCAACACGGTCCAGAACCTCAGTGTCCTTCTTGTAGTGAAGAGCCCAAAATGACACAGTATTTGAGGTGTGGCCTCACCAGTGCCAAGTACAGGAGGACAATCACTTCCTTATTCCTGCTGGCCACACTATTCACAGAACCACAGAATGGTTAGGGTTGGAAAGGACCTCTGCAGATCATCTTGTCCAACACCCATGATTGAGCAGGGACATCTACAGCAGGGGGCACAGGAACGTGTCCAGGTGGGTTTGAATGGCTCCAGGGAAGGAGACTCCACAACCTCCCTGGGCAGCCTGTGCCACTGCTCTGGCACCCTCACAGGAAAGAGAGTTTTCTCTCATGTTTAGGTGGAACTTCCTGTGTTCTAACTTGTGCCCACTGACCCTTGTCCTGTCATTGGGCACCACTGAAATGAGTCCGGTCCCATCCTCTTGACACTCACCCTTCACATACTTATAAGCATTGATAAGATCCCCCCACAGTCTTCTCTTCTCCAGGCTGAACAAACCCAAGCCTCTCAGCCTTTCCTCACAAGGGAGATGCTCCAGTCCCCTCACCATCTACATAGCTCTCTGCTGGACTTGCTCAAGCAGTTCCCTGTCCTTCTTGAACTTGGGGGCTGTGTTGGTTTAGCCGGCAACTCACCCCCACATAGCCACTCACTTACTCCCCTACCCAGGGGGTGTGAGAGAGAACCAGAAGGATAGTGCTCATGGGCTGAAATAAGAACAGGTTAATAATTAAAACAACAACAACAACAATGCAATGGAAAGGAAAACAATGAGAGCAACGTGAAACCCAGGGCCGGGGGGAAGGGGGAATGAGAAACCAAATCAAACCATACATGATGCAGCCACTCACTGTCTGCCAAACCAACACCACCAGTTCCCAAGCCACAACTGCTGCTCCTGCACACCGATTGCCCTAGTTAATATACTGGTCATGATGTCACATGGTATGGAATGAATATCCCACTGGCCAATCAGGGTCAGCTGTCTTGGCTGTGGCCCTGCCCCTCCCACCTCTGGTCCATGTAGCAGAGCATGGGAAGGTGGAAAGGTCCCCGACTACTCCAGGCACTACAGTGATGAAAAACTCTTCCTTAGCCAAACCCGGCACATTCTCCACCCCTTTTTCTATACCATTTACGGCATGCCCAGGTCCCATACCATCCAATACACCTCACCAACAACCACCCCTTCCCTTCCCATCCTTTGACATAACACACAGACATAATTCACCCAGTATATGGATCTTTTCTGTAAAACACCCATAAAGATGTTCATTGAGTTCACCCAGTCCATGACTCTGGGCTCCATCTGTCATATGAGTCTTTCAGGGTGGGAGAGGTGGTGTGTGTGGCGTTGGGTTGCTGCATACCAAGTCAGTCTTTGTTCCATCACTGCTGCACATGGTTTGTTTCAAAGTTCATCTTCCATGGACTGGGAGGCTTGAACTATGATATCATTGATACAACTCAGAGGTGACACAGAATATTATATAGCAGTTCACATTGTGCCATTCAGTTCATTGACTGTTTTCACTCAAAATCAAAACCCCTTGAGGCACATATTGGACTTCTCCATCCTCTTGCATCACCCACAAAGTGCACCCAAGTCCCTGAGCAAAAGTATTCCCATGAATGGATTTGCCTTTGCCTAAGGCAGGAAGAACCCAGACTGTCTTCCCCAGCATATTTTTTATGTGCACTACAGGGACTCTATCCCCTTCCACAGTATGTAGGATTTCTGACTGGGCAGGGCCAGCTCGGTTGGCAGATCCCCTCGTGTTGACTAACCAGGTGGTTTTTGCTAAATATGGATCCCAGTGCTTGAATGTTCCACCCCCCTATTGCTCTCAGTGTAGTTTTTAACAGTCCATTGTACCGTTCAATTTTCCCAGAGGCTGGTGCGTGATAGGGGATGTGATACACCAACTCAATGCCGTGCTCTTCAGAAATGAGTCCCGTTGTCTGACTCAATTCTCTCTAGGGTGCCATGTTGCCACAGGACTTGTTTTTTGAGACCCAGGATAGTGTTCCGGGCAGTGGCGTGGGGGACAGGATATGTTTCCAGCCAGCTGGTGGTTGCTTCCACCATTGTAAGCACATAGTGCTTGCCTTGACGGGTCTGTGGGAGTGTGATATAGTCAATTTGCCAGGCCTCCCCATATTTATATTTCAGCCATCGCCCCCCACACCACAGAGGCTTTACCCGCTTCGCTTGCTTGATTGCAGCACATGTTTCACATTCGTGGACAGCCTGTGCAATAACATCCATGGTCAAGTCCACCCCTTGATCATGAGCCCACCTGTATGTTGCATCTCTCCCTTGATGGCCTGAGGTGTCATGGGCCCACCGAGCTAGAAATAATTCACCCTTATGTTGCCAGTCCAGATCCACCTCAGCCACTTCAGTCTTGGCAGCCTGATCTACCTGCTGGTTGTTTTGATGTTCTTCAGTGGCCCGACTCTTGGGGATGTGAGCACCCACATGACGTACCTTTACAACCAGGTTCTCTGCCCGGGCAGCAATATCTTGCCATAATGTGGCAGCCCACATGGGTTTGCCTCTACGCTGCCAGTTGCTTTGCTTCCACTGCTGCAGCCAGCCCCACAGGGCGTTTGCCACCATCCAGGGGTCAGTATAGAGATAGAGCACTGGCCACTTTTCCCGTTCAGCAATGTCTAAGGCCAGCTGGATGGCCTTTACCTCTGCAAAGTGGCTCGATTCACCTTCTCCTTCAGCAGTTTCTGCAACTTGTCATGTAGGACTCCATACAGCAGCCTTCCATCTCCAGTGCTTCCCCACAAGGCGACAGGACCCATCAGTGAGCAGGGCATACTGCTTCTCATATTCTGGCAGTTTGTTATAGAGTGGGGCTTCTTCAGCACGTGTCACCTCCTCCTCTGGTGATAATCCAAAATCTTTGCCTTCTGGCCAGTCCATGATCACTTCCAAGATTCCTGAGTGACTGGGGTTTCCTATTCAAGCCTGTTGGGTGATCAGTGTAACCCACTTACTCCATGTAGCATCAGTTGCATGGTGTGTAGAGGGGACATTTCCTTTGAACATCCAGCTCAGCACTGGCAGTCGGGGTGCTAGGAGGAGCTGTGCTTCACTACCAACCACTTCTGAAGCAGCTCAAACCCCTTCATATGCTGCCAATATCTCTTTTTCAGTTGGAGTATAGCAGGCTTCGGACCCTCTGTATCCCCGACTCCAAAATCCTAGGGGTCGACCTCGGATCTCCCCTGGTGCTTTCTGCCAGAGGCTCCAGGTAGGGCCATTCTCCCCGGCTGTGGTGTAGAGCACATTCTTTACACCTTGTCCTGCCCGGACTGGCCCAAGGGCTACAGCATGAACTATCTCCTCTTTAATCTGTTCAAAGTCCTGTTGTTGCTCAAAGCTCCAATTGAAATCATTCTTCTTCCAGGTCACTTGATAGAGAGGGCTTACGATCATGCTGTAATTTGGAATATGCATTCTCCAAAAACCCACAACACCCAAGAAAGCTTGTGTTTCCTTTTTGCTAGTTGGTGGAGACATGGCTACTATTTTGTTGATCACATCCATTGGGATCTGATGACGTCCATCTTGCCATTTGATTCCTAAGAACTGGATCTCTTGTGCGGGTCCCTTCACCGTACATTGTTTTATGGCAAACCCAGCTTTCAGAAGGATTTGGACTATTTTCTTTCCTTTCTCAAAAATGTCTTCTGCTGTGTTGCCCCACACAATGATGTCATCAATGTATTGAAGGTGTTCTGGAGCTTCTCCCTGTTCCGATACAGTCTGAATAGTCCATGGCAAATGGTAGGACTGTGTTTCCGCCCCTGGGGCAGTCGATTCCAGGTGTACTGGACGCCCCTCCATGTGAAAGCAAACTGTGGCCTGCACTCTGCTGCCAGAGGGATTGAGAAGAATGCATTAGCGATATCAGCTGTGGCATACCACTTGGCTGCCTTTGACTCCAGTTCATACTGAAGTTCTAGCATGTCTGGCACAGCAGCACTCAAGGTGGAGTGACTTCATTCAGGCCACGATAATCTACTGTTAGCCTCCACTCTCCATTAGACTTCCACACTGGCCATATGGGACTGTTAAAGGGTGAGTGGGTCTTACTGGTGACTCCTTGGCTCTCCAGTCGACAAATGATCTCATGGATGGGAATCAGGGAGTCTCTGTTGGTGCGATATTGCCGCCGGTGCACTGCTGTGGCAATCGGCACATGTTGTTCTTTGACTTTCAGCAATCTCCACAACAGAAGGCTCCTTCAGGAGGCCAGGCAAGGTAGACAGCTGTTTAATACTCTCCATCTACAAGGCAGCTACTCCAAAAGCCCACTTGTACCCTTTTGGGTCCTTGAAATACCCTCTCCTGAGGTAGTCTATGCCAAGGATGCACGGAGCCTCTGGGCCAGTCACAATGGGGTGCTTTTGCCACTTGTTCCCAGTTAGGATCACTTTGGCCTCCAATGCAGTTAGCTCTTGGGATCCCCCTGTCACTCCAGCAATGCTGACGGGTTCTGCCCCTATATAGGTTGATGGTATCAGGGTGCACTGTGCACCGGTGTCTACTAAAGCTTTATACTCCTGTGGGTTGGACCCAACCAGTACAGTAAATCCAGTTATCCCTTTCCTCTACCTGGCTGGAGGCAGATGCCCCTCTATTCCTGGTCATAGTATTCATCAATCACTTCCTATAAATATGAATCAAGAGTCTCTCTATTAAGCTCAGAAATAAAATCACTGCTTCTACTCCTCTGTCTGGGGATCTGTTCACTGGAAACTGGAGCAGCCGCTTTCCTGGGAGAACTTCCCTGAGTTATTCTCTTTCTTTGCAGCTCACATACCTGTGCCTTTAGGGTTGAGGTAGGCTTGCCATCCCAAAAGGACACTTATTCCTAACAGCTGAGACACTACTGCGTACAGCTGGGGAGCAGGACATACCTTTTTTGAGTTGCTGAACCTCTTGGGACAGTTTCTTCACAGTAGAGACTAGCGAGGAAGAGAGATTTCCTTCATAATCCTGGTGTCTATCAATCACCTCTGCCACCGCTGGTGCCTCGTCCCCTCTCCAGGACATTATTGCCAATGAGTTTGCATATGAGGATGGTGTGGTCTGTACAAACTTCCGCCACATGGGTCGTGTGCACTGGGCTTCACCTGGATCTTTGGATGACTGTTGATCGTCTAGGTCACCATAAATCACCTCAAGCACAGCTAATTCCCTTAGATACTGGATGCCTTTCTCCATAGTTGTCCATATATATATAGGCAATATATAACATCTTCTTGGAAGGGATACCTTTCCTTCACTCCGGACAGGAGTCTCCTCCAGAGGTTGAGGGCTTGTGTCCCTTTCCCAATTGCTTTGTCAACGCCCCCTTCACCAGAAAGGGATCCCAGTTGTTTGGCTTCTTTTCCCTCCAATTCCAGGCTACTGGCCCCGTTATCCCGGCATCGGAGTAGCCAGATGGCAATTGCACCCCTAGATGATGGCTGAAATCTTTTCGCATATCTTGCAACTCACTCAAGGACAGGGATCGGGTGGTCTCTATTTCATTTATGACTTCTTCCTCCTCTTCTCCTGATGGACCTGCTTCTTCATCATCCCTTTCTGAAGGAGTAGACATCTGCTTCTGAGATTTCTTCTTGTGTATGGGGGTGACTGATACTGGCATGGGTTGATTCTCTGATTCAGCTCCAGTGCCTGTCATGGGGGTTTGAGTAGCCACAGTGCCTGTCACTTTGCCTTTCAACCCAGAGACCTTCTCTTCCCCTTGGGAGCACTGAATACTGTTGAGCAGGGCTCGGTATGCAGGGGCCAGGCCCCAGCACATTGCAGTTATCTGTGTCTCTCTGGAGCTTCCAGGGTAACAACATACTTTCTCCAAATATTGTACTAGTTTTTCAGGATTCTGCACTTGTTCAGGGGTGAAACTCCAAAGCACTGGGGGTGCCCACTGCCCTAGGTATTTGCCCATGCTATCCCACATGCTCTGCCACTCGTAACTATCAAGCCTTGGGGCAAATTTCTGGTAGATATTCTTAAGCTGCTTAGTCAAAACCAAAACAACATGCCCAAAAACTAACAATAAGTGCACCTTAACCACCCAAGGATGTTCAAGGTACAAAAAGGTTGTTGTAATAGAGGCAGAGACATCATAGAACAAATTTGTAAAGGTACTATTCTGTATTTCCTCCATATAAAATCTCTCAGAGGAGGAGGTATAACTGCTAATTGCCTCAACAAGGTGGTATCCAAAGCACAGTAATGGTTTCAGCAAAAACCCCAAATACCAAGTAAAGCTGAAAACCAGTGTTTGTATAACAAACCTCTTAGGCAAAACATCAGTAATCATGGCAGAACACAGCAGACTAAACAAACCAACACCAATCTTTAACACAAACTGCAAAAATGACAATCTGATGCTTTGACCAGCAGCTGTTTTTATCTCAAACAATCTGAACATCATGTTGGGTGCCAAAAGAGACTGTGTTGGTTTAGCTGGTAACTCAGCCCCACACAGCCACTTGCTCACTCCCCCACCAGCAGGATGGAGGAAAGAACCAGAAGGGTAAAGCTAGTGAGTTAAGAACAGTCTACTTAAAACGAAACAATAACAACAACAACAGCAACAATAATGCAATGGAAAGGAAAACAATGAGAGAGGCATGAAACCTGGGGCAGCAGGAAAGGAGGAATGAACAACCAAAACAACCCACACGTGATGAAGCCGCTCACCGCCCACTGACCCAAAGCTGCCAGTCCCCGAGTTGCAACAACAGCCGTGCACCAACTGCCCCCATTAGTGTACTGGCCATGGCGTCACATGGTATGGAATGAACACACCATTGGCCAATCAGGGTCAGCTGCCCCGGCCGTGGGCCCGCCCCTCCCACCCATGTGGCAGGGCATGGGAAGCTGGAAAGTTCCCTGACTACTACAGGCACTGCAGTGAAGAGAATTAACTATTTCTCAGGCAGAACCAGCACAGAGACCCAGAACTGGACACAGTACTCCAGATGTGGCCTCACTAGGGCAGAGTGGATGGGGAGGATAACCTCCCTCAATCTGCATTCAATCCTTTTTATGCAGCCCAGGATACCATTGGCCTTCTTGGCCACAAGGGCACAGTGCTGGCTCAGGGTCAGCCTGCTCTCCACCAGCACTCCCAGGTCCTTCTCAGCAGAGCCGCTTTCCAGCAGGTCAGCCCCCAGCCTGTACTGGTGCATGGGGATTGTTCCTCCCCAGGTGCAGGACTGTACACTTGCTTTTGCTGAATTTCATCAGGTTCCCCTCGGCCCAGCTCTCCAGCCTGTCCAGCCCTCACTGGATGGCAGCACAGCCTTCCAGCGTATCAGCCACTCCTCCCAGCTTGGTATCATCAGTGAACTTGCTAAGGTTGCACTTTATCCCATAGTCCAGGTCATTGACGTATATGTTGAACAGGACTGGAGCCAGTAAAGACAGCTGGGGAGCACTACTGGTTACAGGCCTCCAACCAGACTCTGCCCTCTGATACAAGCCAGGATGCTGTTGGCCTTCTTGTCTACCTGGGCACACTGATGGCTCATGTTCAGCTGGCTGTCGTCCAGCACCCCCAGGTCGTTTTCCACCAGGCAGATTTCCAGCCCCTCTTCCCAAAGCTGCTAGTGTTACACTGGGTTGTTGCAACCCAAGTGCAGGACCCAGCACTTGGCCTTCTTAAACCTCATACAGTTGACCTTGGCCCAGCCAGCCAGCCTAACCAGATCCCTCTGCACAGCCTTCCTACCCCCCAGCAGATCGGCATTGGTCTCATCTGCACACTTACTGAGGGAGCACTCAATCCCCTCATCCAGGTCATTGGGAAAGATATTAAACAAGACTGGCCCCAACACTGAACCCTGGGCAACGCCACTCGTGACGGCCATCAACTGAATTTAGCTCCGTTTACCACAACTCTCTGGGCTTGGCCATCTAGCCAGTTTTTTAGCCAGTGAAGAGTACACCTGTCTAAGCCATGTGCCACCAGCTTCTCTAGGAGGATGCTGTGGGAGACAGTGTCAAAGGCTTTAATAATTCCAGGTAAACAATATCCACAGCCTTTCCCTCATCCACAAGGTGGGTCACCTTATCATAGAAGGAGATCTGGTTGGTCAGGCAGGACCTGCCTTGCATGAACCCATGCTGGATGTGCCCGATCCCATGGTTGACCTGCACTTGCCTGGTGAATTCATTCAAGGTGAAGCACTCCATGATCTTCCCAGGCACCAAGGTCCGGCTGACTGGCCTGTACTTCCCCAGATCCTTCTTCTGACCTTGTAAATGGGTGTCATGTCAGCAAGCCTCCAGTCATCTGGGTCCTCGCCTGTTAATCAGGACTACTGATAAATGATGGAGAGTGGCTTGGCAAGCTTCTCCACCAGCTCCCTCAGTAGTCTCGGGTGGATCCCATCCAGCCCCATAGAGTTGTGAGTGTCCAGGCGGAGCAGGAGTTCGTAAACTGCTTCCTCCTGGATTATGAGGGGTTTATCCTGTTCTCCATCCCTGCCTTCCAGCTCCAGGGGCTGAACACCTTGGAGATAACTGCTCTGGGAGTTAGAGACCGAAGCAAAGAAGGCATTAAGTACCTCAGCCATCTCCTCATACTTGGTGGCAAATGTTCCCCCCCCTCCCCCATCCAATAGAGGATGGAAATTCTCCTTGGCTCTCTTTTTGTTGTTAATGTATTTGTAAAAACACTTTTTGTTATCCTTTACAGCAGTGGCCAAGCTGAGTTCTAGCCGGGATTATGTCATTCTAATTTCCTCTCTGCAAGACCTAACAAGATCCCTCTTCTCTTGAGCTGTCATAAACCTGTTGATGCTGACAACAAATAAGTTGACAGGACTCAGTCTGTAATACTTCCATTAAGCTATACGTTTGTTTGTAGTACATTCACTCTGCTGTTAGATTAAACATAAATACAGACAAGCTATGGTAAAAAATTAGTCTTTTAAAGAGTGAGCGTTACCATCTTCACCTTTTTGTAGACCTGTTAATTGGCAGCTATTAACACAAGCTATCTTACTGAATCTAGTTACACTTTAATTACTAATAACTGAAAGAAAAGAATGCAATCTACGGTCTTGTAAAGTCTTATAGGAGCAGATCTCAGAGTTGTATTTGATACTGGTTTAAATTCTTCTTCTGGCAGACATTCTCCTTTGGCCAAAATATAAAAGATATGAAGAGAGACATTTTCACACATCATGTGAAATTACCTAAGATTTTTTGTAAATTATATTTATTCACATAAAACCATTTAATTCATTATGTTTATTTCTACAAGAACAAAATACACAGAGAGACTATGTGGCTTATAACTATTACAGTAAACCACAGTTACAAGATATTTAGAACAGAAAAAGTATGATGGTACTTAAGTTAGTAGACTAGGCTCCAGGTTTCCTTGAATCTCATATCACTAATTGTTAATATTGGCAGCTATACTGACACTTAGGTACATTAAAACTGGTACCATTTCTAGATGAATCAGGAAGATTTAAATCTAATTTCTGAAGTCAAGGCTTCAGAAAGCTTCCCTTTTGTTGTGGTTTAACCTCGCAAGGAGCTAAACAGCACACAGTCATTTAGTCATTCCCCCCTTAGTGGGATGGGTGGAGAATGAAAAGAAAAAGGTGAAACTCATGGGTTCAGATACAGATAATTTAATAAGACAGAAAAGAAAGGGAAAGTAATGATAAAAGAATATACAAAATAAGTGATGTACAATGCAATTTCTCACCACCTGCTGACTGATTTCAAGCCACCTCCCAAGCAGCAGAACCCTGGCCAGCATTTCCCTTATTTTATATGCTGAACATGATGCCAGATGGCATGGAATATCCCTTTGGTCTGTTGGGGTCAGCTGTCCCAGCCATGTCCTCCTCCTAGCCTACTCACTGGTGGGGTGGAGTGAGGAGTGGAAAAGACCCTGTCTCCGTGTAAGTACTGCTCACCAATAACTAAAACATCCCTATGTCATCAACATTTTTCTCATCCTCAATCCAAACCGCAGCACTATACCAGCTACTAGAAAAAGAATTAACATTATCCCAGCTAAAACCAGGACACCTCTTTTAATCAAAGTCCTCTTTCTGTTAATACCTCCCATCCCACAGTCTCAGCAGAATGCATTCATATACTGCAGGTCAGGCTCAGAGAAAATTATGACTCTCATTGCCATAATACCCTTACAGATGTTGAATGGTCTTATTGTCTTCAAAGTGCAGAACCCTACATCCTAAAACCATGGGCTTACACATGGTCTGTGCAAGGTCACTTCAGGTCCTGAACTTCTGAATAACTATAACCATACTTAACTTTATTAATCTTAGCCAAATCCACTGAGTTTACATGCATTCCTAATAAACTAATTGTTAAAGTATGATCAGATTTTTTTTGCGTGCATGAAACACTAGATGATTACAATGATTTAAGCAATTAAAGCTCAGATATTATTCCAGTCCTTGTTAGATCACATTCTCACTTAGACTGAGATCATTCAGTGTTTCAAGAGATGAGTTGTGGAGCTACTATTTAAATTTGATTGATCAATTTTTTTAGAAGTACATATATGGTAGATGAAGGTGATTTTTCAATGGAAGATTCTTTTGCTAGTAAAGAGCAATGATTTTTATGAAACAGAAACCATATTCAGTGCACCTGTTCAAGTGAAGCCTATAATTGTAGCTACAGTAATCAGACATTTCTAAAATAAATGTACTTTGCACATATCTGATCAGCAGACAATACTACTGCTTTAACATTTGGAATACAAATAGAAAAGATTGTTTCAGCAATATTAAAATGTACAGGAAAAGAAAAACCAAAACTTTTAGTCTGAAATTGAATCAGTTCAGACACAGAATATTATTCCTCAATGTCATCACTGACTACTGATTATAAATACAAGGTTTTGGTTTTGATGCTGTTATTCTAATGTCCCATTATCTTGAAATAAATGGAAATCTAAATTGATTTTAATGTAATAGTTGATCCAAACATTTTCTCTTCTACTAAAATATTTCAACTCCATTTTTATATATATTTTCTGTCTCTGTTTTATTCAAGATAGGGAAGAATAATTTTACTCAGCAATATTCTCCAGACAGTGTTTATCCATCTCCTTTCCAGGTTCTCCACCTATGTAAGAAACAAAGGATGTTTTACAAAGTTAAAATTACCCTTCTCTCTCACTTATTTTCAGTTGTATTATTATTTTCTATGTGGAGATTAAAGTGTAAAAGCATATACAAAAACTCACACTATCACAGAGGCCAACTATATTCATACATCTTGTAAATGGTTTTTTGATTCCACTGCTATTTGGCAACAGCATTCTGCACATGAGTTCTCATTTCAGGCTTGTTCAGGTATGCAATATAATGCATATTTATATTTCATAAGGAATATTTTCCAACCTTGGCAATAGTATTTAGTAAATCACTGAAAGCTGTGTAGAACAAACATTTTCCATTTTGAAAAAGGTTTTTAGTTTTCTACATCTGGCTCCACGTCAGGTAAGATCAAACCAGAAAGTTTTAAGTGTTCTGAGAAGGAAAATTCTGGACAAATTCTTGCATTGTTAAAGGTTATTATTTTATTTTATTTTCTCCCAGAAAAAAAAAAAAAGTTCCATTATAGCTGTTTTCTATTGTTTATACATACTGAATATTACTTTTAGAAAAAAAAAGTAAGTCAGACATTAACTTAAAACTTTCATTATGAAAAGAGTGAAACAAGGCCATTATCAGAAGTTTTCTATCCAATCTGTTTTACACTGAATAAAAATATATGCCTTATTCCTAACATGACTCATCTTTCTTTTAATTTGTTATGATTTTTTTTTGGCAATCTGCTAATATATTTTTGTACTTTAATAACTGTGAATCTTCAGCTGAATAAATTAAAACTGTTTCATGTTATACTAAAGCTATTTAAAAATTATGGAACCTCATGTTTTCCTTTACTTGTCTGTTTATCAATAAATAATTTTTAAAAATCCACAAAAAATAACCCCCACTCCCACAGCCTTAATAAATCAGAGGTCCCCTTTTCCAGTTTAATGCTTTTGCGTTTAAGGTATCTGACCCTGCTAACATAGGGAAAATAGGATTTTTTTTTCTTTTTTGTGTACATTGAAAGATCAAAATGCAATTTCTTACAGTTAGTGCTTTCAGTTAAGACACTTTCTTACTCCCTCTTTCTTTTATTTGGTGCTACCTTGAACATTTACTAGCTATCTGTTTTTCTTTTGTCACATATTCCTCCCATCTTAACAGAATATTAAATAAGTATTTATACTAATATTTTTTTCAGATTATGTATTTTAAGTGTGCAATAAAGCATTCTGAAAACATTTTACTATCAAATTAAGTTTCACTCTATTAACATTCATATGTTTGCCCTAGACTCTGGAAAATTAGGCCTAAATTATTGGTTCATTAAAATCAAAAGTGGTTTTTGTTTGCACATGACTAATTGAATACTCTCCTCAACAAGGTGAGCCTTCACTTTCAGTTCATTGATCTGTTATCTTTCATTTTCTGCCAAAGCTGATGTAAAATTATGCTGTGTATTTTCTATTAGAAAGAAAATGTTTAAAAACTCTAGAAACTCCAAGGGCATTGTCTTGTGCTGTTCAGAAAATTTATATTGACTGCTTCTACATATATGTAAATAGGCAGGTTTTTAAGAGGCTGATCACTTTGTTGCATATTTGATTTGTCAATGTATAACAGGTTCTCAGCTGTGTCTCATGCACCAATTTATCAGCTACAAGACTGACTGAGAGATGTTCCATGGTTCATATTGCTAAATTGTCATTCCACAGTGAGGCATGCCTACTGTCCCTTTCAGCCTTCCGTCTCGCATTTATAAACAGTACAATATGGAATGGTATTGTAAAGATACTTAAATTTTAAATAAGGTGCTTTCTGCTTCATTTGCTTTGCACCAACCTTTTTTGTCTCACATATTAGAGATGATACAACATTTGTTTGCAGGCAACATTGTGGGAGGCAAGTGTAGAATGTTTGCAATGTAATAAATATTTTTGCAGCTATCTTGAAGTGCCATCCATAGGGAGCAGAATAATTCATGAAATAGAAGAGACATAAACCCAAAGCATTATGAACAACAAATATGATAAGTGCTAGATAGTTCTTGACTTATTTGCAAGGGAAGTAGATCTGTCTGAATGTTTTTAAATATTTTGAAGAATTCAGAATCTATTTGCAGACATTGACAAAAACATAGGACTACATTTATTAAAGGAAATGTCACTGAAATCTCTCTCCTGCCCTAATGCTAAGTGCCATGTTTATTTTGCTGAGTATCATCAGAAAACACTACAGAAGAAATGAACACTAAAGCCAAGCAAGATCATCTGCTTAGTGGTGCGAGAGAGAAGTTAAGCTGTAAGGTGTGTAATTTTGCGAAAGAATGAGTCATTTTAAAGACAAGATTTATGTCTGCAGTTTGCTGTCAATTATAACTCTCGATAGCAGGCTCTTCTGTTACTAACACTCAAATTGATGTTTTTGTTTTATAGATGATCAGTGTGAAAGTTCATTCCTAAAATAGTCTTTCAGGTATAACTCTTACTCTGTACAAACAGAATTCCATCAAAAAATTTGTCAAAAAAAAAAAAAAATAAAGAATAAGTCTGTTTTTAGAAGACCATAAAATCTACTCTCCCACCCAATCTTAAATGAAGCATTTGGGAATGTTTCTGAAATATGCTTCTTGTTAGCTCAATATTTCCTTTGTTCATTTCTGGCTTTCTGGGCTTGTTAAAGTAAGTCATCTTTCAGGAGAATTATTGTTAAGGAACGGATAACGAATTCATTATTATTTTTAGCTTATCCTTTCCCAAAATCAAGATATTTTTATCTGAAAGATTTGTGATATTGCCAATGTTGTTTTGTATTTTGAATACTATAAAGAGTAATTCAATATTTAGGTATATTTTTTTCTCCTTTATATTAATTTTTCCTCACTGCTGGGAAAATTTGCAGACAGTCTGAATTTAAAATGGCCAATGATTCTTAGAAAGTTATGATATACAATACCCACACAAAATGCACTTTTAATCCATGAAGCACACTGTATCCTGGCTTTATGACCAGATCGTGTAGTGCACAGGATATGACTGAAGGCAGAAGAAATTATAGATTTCAGTCGTCTTTGTTTCTGTTAGACTGCTATTTCAAATAGTGACCCTTCCGCTACTACCACACCGCTAACAAAAAACTCTTAAATCTCACAATGCGAAACGAAGCAAAACAAAGTAAAACCTCACCTATATAAGTTTTAAATACCTTCACATATAGGATGTAGTATTTTTACATTTTGTAATAGCACACATTTTTCTCTAGCAAATTAACATGTATTAGTATCTAATCTTCATAAAATTTGTGTGTAGAAAAATGCCATATTTATCTAGATTCTTAAATTAATTTTAAATAATGACCTAGTTCATTGAACAAAGAGTAAGCCAGTTTGTAAATATTTCATGTAAACTATACAAAAAAATATATTATAACATACAGAAGTAGATTTTGGATTTTGTGATTGTGAATGACTTTGGATGAATTGATATTTTCAAGCTGGTACATTTCTAGTGTGTGAGATATATCTTTAGATACTGAGGATAGTAATATTTTTAAGTATATATTTTAAAAAATAAAGTATTATTATTTGGGGGCACATGATGGAGATTAAAATGAAATAATAACTAAAACTTTAATATCACTATTATGGCCTGAAACAATCACCATCATTTAGGTCTTCTGACCAAATGGGGTAGAATTACTAACAATTCCTTACTCATTCTTGAAGAATACATATTCAGGTGACTCCTGAGAATCCAAACATAGGTTGATGGTCATAAGACCACCAGTTTTGTTCACACTACTGGTAATCTGTGCAAGAGAGAAAATAAAACTTATGAAGTTGAAAACAAAAGAATTGTTTTCCATCCTTTTCCATAGATGAACTATAGGCCATTGTACTCATTTATCCTACATTGTAATCTGTACTATGTAATCTCAGAGCATAGCTCAGCAGGAAACTATTTGGAAGAGTATTATATGGAGGAAAGCAAATGTCACTCCACTCTTCAAAAAGCACAAGAAGGAGGACCCAGGAAATTACAGGTTAGTCGACATCACTTCCATCCCCAGAAAGGTGATGGAGTACTTCATCCTGGAGGTCATCTCCAGGCATGTAGGGAAAAAGAAAGTTATTCAAAGTTGTCAACATGGATTCACCAAGGGGAGAGATCATGCTTGACCAACATGATAGCCTTCTGTGATGACATGTCTAGCTGCGTCCATGAAGTGAGAGCAGTGGATGTGGTTTACCTCCACTTTAGCAAGGTTTTTGACACTGTCTCCCATAATATCCTCATAGGTAAGCTTAAGAAGTGTGGGTTAGAATAGTGGAGAGTAAGGTGGATTGAGAGTGGCTGAATGGCAGAGCTCAGAGTGATCAATTTTGATCAATTGCTCAGAGTTTGGTTGGAGGCCTGTAACCAGTAGTGCTCCCCAGCTGTCTTTACTGGCTCCAGTCCTGTTCAACATATACGTCAATGACCTGGACTATGGGATAAAGTGCAACCTTAGCAAGTTCACTGATGATACCAAGCTGGGAGGAGTGGCTGATACGCTGGAAGGCTGTGCTGCCATCCAGTGAGGGCTGGACAGGCTGGAGAGCTGGGCCGAGGGGAACCTGATGAAATTCAGCAAAAGCAAGTGTACAGTCCTGCACCTGGGGAGGAACAATCCCCATGCACCAGTACAGGCTGGGGGCTGACCTGCTGGAAAGCGGCTCTGCTGAGAAGGACCTGGGAGTGCTGGTGGAGAGCAGGCTGACCCTGAGCCAGCACTGTGCCCTTGTGGCCAAGAAGGCCAATGGTATCCTGGGCTGCATAAAAAGGATTGAATGCACTATTCTGCTTAGTGAGGCCACATCTGGAGTACTGTGTCCAGTTCTGGGCTCCCCAGTTCAAGAAGGACAGGGAACCACTTGAGCAAGTCCAGCAGAGAGCTATGTAGATGGTGAGGGGACTGGAGCATCTCCCTTGTGAGGAAAGGCTGAGAGGCTTGGGTTTGTTCAGCCTGGAGAAGAGAAGACTGTGGGGGGATCTTATCAATGCTTATAAGTACGTGAAGGGTGAGTGTCAAGAGGATGGGACCGGACTCATTTCAGTGGTGCCCAATGACAGGACAAGGGGCAATGGGCGCAAGATGAAACACAGGAAGTTCCAGCTAAACATGAGAAGAAACTTCTTTCCTGTGAGGGTGCCGGAGCAGTGGCACAGGCTGCCCAGGGAGGTTGTGGAGTCTCCTTCCCTGGAGACATTCAAAACCCACCTGGACACGTTCCCGTGCCCCCTGCTGTAGGTGTCCCTGCTCAATCATGGGTGTTGGACAAGATGATCTGTAGAGGTCCCTTCCAACCCCCACCATGCTCTGATTCTGTGACTCTGCGATTCTGCGATATCTATGTTTAATTATGATATGTCATTAAGAAAGTACTGAACACTGGGTGAAGTCCAAAGCTGGTACCAAAGTTGGTATTTTCAATTTGTTAAAAACTAAATCACTTAAAGCAAGACTGATTATGAAGAGGAAGACTAGATTCAACAAGAGTAATAAATTAATTTGATTTTGATAACCAAACTGACTTTTCTGTCAAGTGAAACTGGAATGCAGTAACACCTATTTAAAATCTTCAGCTTTTTGGAAGTAATGCAATAATTCAAGTTAGTCTAGTTTTTGTACTTAGAACAAAAAAAGCATTATTTTACACACTTTATCTTGGTTTTGAGAATATCATACATTACTGATGACATACTGTGTTTCTTCATTTGCAAATATTTAGTTGCAGTTTATCTTTGACTGCAGATGTGGTCTGGATTCTCTAACTTCTAAAGATAATAAACTGTGAAAATCACTAAGCTTCTGTTTTCACTGTGGAGAAGCTGGTTTTTTTGAGGAACTACTGAGTTTTCTTGTAACATGTCATATTTTCAGTACTTATTAAAGAAATGGAAAACAGAAAATTCTTAACAGGACAATGTAATATGGAGCAACCCAGAAAAACTGAAAACCTCAGTCATTTTTCTGGAGTCTTTGTAAGGAAGTTGTCAGCTTCAGCAACACCAGTTCGGTTGCAATTCAATTAGATTTGAGAATGACATAAAACCTGATACCATTGGACTGTTCCTTCTCCTCATGATTTACTTGAAAATAATAACTCCTCCTAAACACCAGAGATCTAGTAGGTTATTAGGAATGTACCCAACTGCAGTTAGATACTGAGCTGACTTCATACCCCAAGGGTGTCTGTGCAGCACACCCCTCTGTCCCACAAATATGATGGTCAGGCATTTTGTCTAATAGCTGAGACACCAGATGCTTTTCTGCTAATACTCGTTCTGGAAAGAGTATAGTAATGTTTTCAGGCTTTTACATACATCTGCCTCATCTCTGCAAAGGCTAACTTCCAGGCTATTTAATCTTTCATAGCTAGCTTAGAATTAAATGTCTGTATTAACACAGAGGATTTGGGCTATGAATTTACTATATGGAAAAACAACAATAATAAGAAAAAAAATCCCTAAATTAATTTATTTCTTTAAAATGTATTAACTTTGTTTGAGAGCAGAACATGATCTAAGGACTCTTTTTCAGCCATTCTGAGATAAGTTTAATTATTCATGATAAGGTAATGGAAGATAAGAGTTCATAACCACAAGAATATTTCTGAGAAAACTTTTGGAAATTGTTTTACAGTTGTGATAGGTGAAATTGAATCTCCAAGAATGGGTACTAGCTCCTTGAGTGAAATTCAGGGTTGTTGAGATTATTCTTACTTCCTTGTAGTTCTAGAAATTAAACAACAAAGATATTTGCTCTATTAGGTTCAATGTCAGCTGTGTTCCTAATGACCAACTTGATGGAATTTATAATAGTTTTAGAAGCAACTGATATTGTCATGGGGAGAGTTTCAGCATTGATGGGTATATTACAATACATCCATAATCCACAGTGATCTAATCATGATACAAATGATACATAACTGTATATGTGCAAAACTGATGATTTTACAGAAGTTGCCAAAAATTCACTTCCAAAACCTATTTTGAGATTTTTTTTTTGCTGTGCTAAAAATCTAAAGTGATCAATACATGTATTTGTATTGTTGCTAAAGATGTCTGGTCTTAATAAACAAGTGTCTGTTTATAGATCCTTTTGTCAAGCATTGGAATGGGCTTCCCAGGGTTGAGTCACCATCCCCAGAGATATTTAAAAGATGTTTAGAAGTGGCACATAGGGACATGGTTTATTTGTGGACTTGGCAGTGTTTGGTTTATGGTTGGACTCAATGATCTTCAGGTTAATTTCCAATCTAAATTATCCTATGATACTGTGATTCAGTGAAACATAACAAATAACCTCTTGAGATAGCCAAAGAATCTGAATCTGTTAATTAATTATATATGAACATTTCACTGTTTGCAAGCTTATTGACATTCAAGTAAAATAACTAGAACTCATTAATAAAATGGCAGTGGGGAGGGCATAATAGCTCTACATTTATCAGTGATCACTCTTTTCTTTAGTTTATGTCTGCAAATGTTTGAGAAAATCTAAAGACGTTATGGGAAACATGTATTCCTTATCAGCTGCTCATCATGACTTAAGTATATCTGCAGCTGTCTGCAGATCAAAACATCCATGACAGCAATGAATTCTTCTGTAATAATATCACACCATCTAATCCAATATTATTCCAATAGAATTTAATGTGTTTGTAAGTACTCAGACTGTTGTAAAAGATTTATCATTACTGGGTGTGTAAAGAAAGTAGTAAATGGAATCTAGCACTGAGAATTTTAATGCTTAGAGTAGGATTACAAAGGTGAAAGACTCATTTATTCATGCTTATTCAACAAACAGTAACAAAATTTTTTATTCTGGTGACTTCTCATATGTGCTGTAACATCTTAATTTTGTCAAAATATTCCAAAGTCACAGCAGACAGAAAATGAAGATTTCTTGCATCAGAGCTCTGAGGACCTATAAAGCAACCCTGGATTTTTCCTAAACTTATCTGGAGATAAACTTCCATCTGTAGGATGCTGTCTATGACTTCACAAGAAAGAATTGCAATATTGAGCAACCTACCTGTAGACTATAATCATATCAAGTTCTTTTAGACTAGAATCATAGAATCATAGAACCATAGAATGGTGTGGATTGGAAGGGACCTTAAAGATCATCTAGTTCCAACCCCTGTGCCATGGGCGGTTCCACTTCCACTAGACCAGGTTGCTCAAAGCCCCATCCAACACGGCCATGAACACTTCCAGGTGTGGGGCATCCACAACTTCATATCTAATTCTTTTACTGAAGTAACAGTAAGACAGACAGAGATTTAAAATCTATAGTAACCAATATCTCATTAATAATGCATGTTATGGTGCATACTGCGATATCATTGTCTCTTTCGAGATAAATCAGACTGAGCAAGATAAGTTTACAACCAAGTACAAGTAGTATTTCCACATACCTTTGAAAGAAGTACAAATCAGAAACCAAAGGAAAATAAGTATGTCACTTGTGTTAAGAAAAGTTTCATAATAACTAACAGGGATTTATTAAGGACAGTTTAAAGTCTGATGGGATGTTCTCCCATTTTCAGTGGTCCTTCAATCAGAGAAGTGCCAGCAGTCTTAATTCTTACTATTCAGTAAGATAGGATCCAAGGCATCCAAGTAAGAGACATACAGCATACGCTGTTGTCCTCAAACTTTGCAGCTTTTCAAAACTAAATGGCACAGGTGTTTTAGAAGCACATGGCTTTGAAGGAGGTGTTAAGAAAGTTCTGGTCAGAGATAAAGAAAATAATTAAATTGGGTTAATTTCCAACCAGCACTCAAAAAACAAAGAACTGTTATAAGAACTAAAAGCCTATTAACCAATCTTACTGCATTAGAAGACTCTAGTGGCAGAAAGTACTATCAGATGATATCTTTAAGAGCAGCACTAAAGGACAGCACTACAAAACATTTCATGTTCAAACATAGCTACAGAGAAGGCCTTATAAATTATGCAAAAATTAAAAACATCTTCTGATCCCTTTTTGGTTTTTTATTCTGATAATACTAGTGCTTTCTGGAAAGGAAAAAATTGCTAAAATGTAATCTCTAATAATGTATAAATATATTTATGATATAGTTTTACATGAAGATTTAAAACCAAAACAAAATAAATAACAAAAAAGCATGTCCCCTCAAAACCCTGAACCCCAATAGTTCTAAAACAGGAAGAAAACTTTCTCTTTTTTATTGTTCTTAAATGTCAGGAATCTATAAATTATGATTTTTATGTTAATTCTGCTAGCAGAGTTTTGATATATCTCGTAATAAAAATAGTAGAAAATATTTATTGCATTCAACACAAACATAGTTTTTGATATAGAAAAGTTTTATTTGCAGAGAGCAAGATAAAATGATTTCACAATTTGAGCTAACCACATGAGTCTTGGGACTCAGTATGGTAAAGAAAATATTCCTAATGATAGCTTTGAGACCTGTTGGGAGTCCTGCAGGACCAAATGATTTTTGATTTCTGATACTACCTTGGACATTGAAGTTACCTTCCAGTTTCTAATTTTGCACTTCACATTTACACTATCTATATTCTTCACCAGGATAAGGGGATCTCCCTCACTTGCAGAAAATCCTGATATACAGTTTACAGTTATATATGATTACCGTCTGATAAATTTATTTAGATTCAGATTTTCTCTTTTCAGTGCTAGAGCTACTTTGCTCCTCTCAGTCATGCAAAATCCAAAGAAGCAGCAAGATACCTCCTTTAACCCCTTTGTCATGTCTGCGCCTGCAGTAAGAAGCAAAACCTGTGTCTCCACAGCTGAAGTGAGCAAAAGAGAACAAATACCTTCTTAATTATTCAGCAAGAGGAGCTGGGTGGATCACAAGGCGTCCAGGCTTGTGCTACTCTGTATGTGTGACATATTGATAAACCCGAAAGTAACCTTATAAGGTTTATCAATATGTCATGTTCAGAGCTAACTTGAACAGACTGTGAAGAGCATAGTCCTGAAGGCACTTCATTTGTAGGTTTTCTTCTGTCTTCTGCAGGATGCTAGAAATCAAACTACATCACTCATGCTGTAACATCTCTTATTGTCTACTTTATAGCTCTCTTATGAAGTCAGAAGAATTGTGTGCAAACTGCATCCTTAAATCTATAACTATGATGTAAACAAATCCACATGGGAAGAAAAAGTCTGTATAAAGGAATAAATCCAAAATTTTCAAAGATATAATTTTATTTTATTGATGTGGAAGACTGAGAAAGATTGTTCTTGCTTTAATTCACCTACAATACAAGAAGCAAAAATTTCTAACTAGAAATATATTGAAGCAATGATGTTCATGTGAGTAAACATGCCTATAAAATGCATTTATGCAGTGGCCTGTGATTTCAGAGACCTCGTGCTGCGCTTTCTTAGATCTAATTATGTAACAGAAAATACTCCAAAGCACAGACATCTCTGAAGAACCTAGATTGCCTAAAACAATACTAGTGGGAGAAAAAACCAGACAAAAACAGAACAGAGAAAGAAGTATAACAGAAAGTACTTCAGTGGTCTTAATTACCCTTAGCATTGAACAGTTATGTGGAAGAAGATATCCATGAGAAAGTGCTGTAGTTACCAACGTTTTGCTGTGTAATGGACAGTGAAAATTTACAATTCACAGTTAATACATAGTGCATTTAGCACAGAAACACAAAGGTTCACTTTTTGTGTGTGATGTTGCAGCAAGAAATACACTGTATTAGTTATTTTCACTCGAAATGAAATGTTCTTTTCTTTTTAGGAAAAAGAACTTACTTCAAAATAAGACTAATGAAAATCAAATCCAGAGAATTTGTCACTGGACCAGGGGAATAAAAAGCAGGATTTTTTTAATTTAGTTTTTTCTCTTCTTTATGAAAACCTGTAACGATTAAAGGACTTAACACTGCTGATGTACAATAAAACGCCTGTACTAAATCTTTACAAATATCGGTATATCTAACATATCATTGATCCTGAATTATTTCATGATATGGCTTGGAAGCTTCATTAAATTTTCATAAGCTTCATAAAGATTCATTAAATTATCCCATCACAGTAGATAATATGATTTAATTTCCAAGAGAGTTTGTGCTTCAGTTCTCTTCCCTTTTCTCCTCCCAGTCCCATCTCTTAGCATCACCTTAAGAAAAGAATTTCTTTACAGGGTTTTACATCAATGCCAACAGGGATTTCATTTACACTGAAACACTTATAACTGTGAAAACAATTCATGGAGAATTTTAAACTTCAAAAAAGAGCAACACTCACCACAGACACAACTCTTCATCTTTCCATCTTTCATCTTCATTTTTGGGGTATCATATTGAAAATTACTTTTGCAAATATAAACCTAATGAAATTATTCTTCTACTATGAAAGAAAGTCATAAGTGGAAGAATATATAAATTCATCTGTATGCAGGCACATTCTTATACCAAATCACTATTACACTGCCAATCTAAATTAGGGCACCTGAGATTAAAGTCAGGTAATTTTGCTTGCACTTTCTCATGGCATTAGAAATAGCAGATGCAGGATTATTAGCATACAGAACTAATTTTGTTCTCTCAAAATATCCTTGAAGAAGATAGGAAAGTCTTATTTAAATAATATAAAAGAACAGAAAACACAGACTGCTTTTTGCTAAAGATGTGAAAAGAGTACTTGTCATTTTCCTGATGATGGTGGCAGCACTATAGTTTAGACTTTTAGACTTCTTTTTTTTCTTTAATTTAGGACTACATGTATGAGTAGTTTTTCTTATAAAGCTAAACGTATTTATACATTCAAGAAAACATTTAAAATAATATTTGAGCCCTTAGTGTTCATGAACCTGGTTGTACATAAATCATACCACACAGATCATAGAATGATAGAATGACAGAATCGTTAAGGTTGGAAAAGACCCTTCAGATCATTGAGTCTAACCACTAACCTATCACTGCTGAGTCCACCACTAAACCATATCCTCAAGCACCACATCTACCCTTCTCTTAAATACCTCCAGGGATGGAGACTCCACTACCTCCCTGGGCAGCCTGTTCCAATCTTTTGAAGAAGTTTTTCCTAATATTCAACCTAAACCTCCCCTGGTGCAGCTTGAGGCCATTTCCTCTCATCCAATTGCTTGTTACTAGGGAGAAAAGACCGACCCCCTCCTTGCTACCACCTCCTTTCAGGTAGTTGTAGAGAGCAATAAGGTCTCCCCTCAGCCTCCTCTTCTCCAGGATAAACAACTCCAGCTCCCTCAGCCTCCCCTCATAAGACTTGTTCTCCAGACCCTTCACCAACTTCGTTGCCCTTCTCTGGACACGCTCCAGCACCTCAGTGTCCTTCCTGTAGTGAGGGGCCCAAAACTGAACACAGTACTCGAAGTGCGGCCTCACCAATGCCGAGTACAGGGCACTATCACCTCCCTGCTCCTGCTGGCCACACTGTTCCTGATACAACACAGGATGTTGTTGGTCTTCTTGGCCATCTCGGCACACTGCTGGCTCATGTTCAGCCAGCTGTTGACCAGCACCCCCAGGTCCTTTTCCTCCAGGCAGCTCTCCAGCCACTCCTCCCCAAGCCTGTAGCGTTGCATGGGGTTGTTGTGACCCAAGTGCAGGACTCGGCACTTGGCCTTGTTGAATCTCATACCATTGGCTCCAGCCCAACAATCCAGCCTGTCCAGGTCCCTCTGTAGGGCCTTCCTGCCCTCCAGCAGATCAACACTTCCACCCAGCTTGGTGTCGTCTGCAAACTCACTGAGGGTGCACTCAATCCCCTCATCCAGATCATCAGTGAAGATATTGAACAGGACCGGCCCCAACACTGAGCCCTGGGGAACACCAGTCATGACCGGCCGCCAACTGGATTTGACTCCATTCACCAGCACTCTCTGGGCTCAGCCGTCCAGTTAGTTTTTAACCCAGCCCAGAGTGCACTTGTCCAAGCCATGAGCCGCCAGCTTCTCCAGGAGAATGCTGTGGGAGACAGTGTCAAAGGCCTTACTAAAGTCCAAGTAGACAACATCCACAGCCTTCCCCTCATCCACTAAGCGGGTCACCTTATCATAGAAGGAGACCAGGTTAGTGAGGCAGGACCTTCCTTTCATGAACCCATGCTGGCTGGGCCTCATCCCCTGGTTGTTTTGCATGTGCTGCGTAATGTCCTTCAAGATGATCTGCTCCATGACCTTTCCTGGCACCGAGGTCAGGCTGACAGGCCTGTAGTTCCCAGGATCCTCCTTCCGACCCTGCTTTTAGAGGGGTGTCACATTCACTGTTGAACTGGCAAACAGAAATATAAAATGGTAAAAAAATGTTAAAGTATCATGGATTCCCCATTCATCCATAAATTTTACTGCTTGAATCACCAGTACAATTAGTCATTCATAAGCAAATTAGTTAATCTGTCCACTGACAAATTGAAAGGGACATTCTTAGTCCTACCACTCAGTTACTTATTGACATGGGATGCTTTTCAACTAAAAAATATTTACTGCACTTTTGTGCAATTTCCCATCCATTTTAATGGAAGCAGATTTAATAAAAAACTACCTTCCCTGTGTAATACACCAGAAAACCCAGGAGCAATTGTAGTTATAATGATATGACAGGATAAAATGTATATATATGGTATAGTTACTGTTATGAGATCTCACACAACTTCCAGTTTAACATATACTAAGTGTTTAAGAGATTTAGTCCAGAAATTTCACTTTGGGAAACAGTTGAATTTGGATGAGAGGAAATTTCTGCACCCTTTAAGGGCCACTTCAACCCCTGGAATAGCATTTGTCACAACTTAGATGGGTTTAGAAGCCTTCTGATTAAAGATTTCCTGGACCACGTGGCATCCGTCTCTTCCATTTCTATGTGCTGGTACATGCTTATTTTTGCAGCTTCATTTTCCCATCTTCCCCTCTAAAGCTTACAAGCTTACTGTACATCAAGATTTTACTCTATGACCACTGGAAAAATGTAAAATTTCAGCTTTTCTTTACCAGGCTTGAAATGTGGCTTCCAATAATTAATTAATTAATTAACTGAATGATTATGTAACAATTAATTAAATGAATGCTTACATAACTATACTAATCTGAGGATTGTCCTGGAAAGTATTTTTAGATAATTTTAGACAATTAATTAAGATTGAGGAGATTATAATTAAAATTAGGGAAGTTAGTAGCGAGGATATGACAGCAGAGCACATCCTCTGGAGAGTGGAGATCAGCTGCAAACACTACATTACATCACTGGATGAAATGAAAGATAGTTTATTGTTGATTAATATTTCTGAACTTTAACGGTTAAAAACTCCTGTCAGGATTAAAAACCCTCTAGGCAGCTTTTCTTAGAGGAAAAGGGGCTTGTTACTAAGTTGCTTAAAATCTAATGTACATAAGATACAAGTAGTGAACGTAGCAAAAGAGTAGCAAGGAATTACAGTAAATAGACACACAAATTATCTGCTTGCTAGAAGTTACAGAAAAATATGTTGGAAAGTGAAAAGGATGCCTATTAGGAAAATCTGATTTATGAAAAGAAGGACTTAATTACCGTGTAATGTAGGGGGAGGGGGGGTGGAGATGTATACATAGGCATAAAGTGTATTGCTTTTGCTCTGTGAGTGAAAAGAAGGCTCCTGAAGTTTTTGAAGAACTCTCTTCCAGGGAAAAAAAAAGGCATATAGAGTAGAGAATTTTCAAGTCTAGGAGTCTAGAAACAGCTGTGCTAACTTCTGAAAGGGAGGCTGCCAAGAGACATCAGGGCAATACACATTTTCTAAAACCAGGGACAATTATAAGGTCACAGTGTCTGTATTAGAATGGTAACCATTTATGTATAATCAATAGCTATCAATAATGCTGTACAAAACCAGAAAATACACCTTCCCAGAAAAAAAACCAACACCTTTATGGTATGATACTCATATATTTGATGAACTTAGTGTTCATCTCGTGCTTTGCAGATGTTGAGTAGGTGACCGCAGTCATGGTTTTACAAATGGTGTGTAATAACTTAAGAAGTATAGTCAGAAAAATTCAGACTTGGTGAATAAAATGATGTTTAAAATGTCAGAGAAACAGCTATGATGGGCCAGATTGCTTTATCTAAAGTTTTAGATTAAAACCTAGCCTTGTAAGCAATTTACTTCTAAGCTAAAAATAATAGTCAAAAAATACCTTGGCTAGCTTCACAGAATATTGGTTTCTATCTGCTGCTTTACAGAACTGTGTTCATTCTTGACATACGGTTGCTTTAGACACCATCTTACTTTGCTCTAGTCTAGCAAAATTCAGCCCGTCCAGAACAGATGCAACAGCCTTTCATGCTGAAAAGAAGTAAAACAGTGAAACACCTCAGTCAAACACTACCACCCCTTGTGCTGCTCCTGGTTCATTACTGTAAAGTTCAGAATCTACTGCCCTAAAGTACATACTGAGTAAAAGTGGCTGTCTCTAATTGTCCCTGTATTGATTGTTACTGATACAGGCAGCTGAATGTCATATATGTTTAAAATATAGCAATATAGGCCACTGCATGTTTTTCTACATCCAGAACCTCACCTTCATAAAGTGACCAATCTTTTTCCACTTCAACAGATTTCATTCAAAAAAATACAAAGGGAAAAATTATAACATGGATTTCATTTGTAGTCTCATACAATGATAATTAACAAAACTAATCTAGCAAAAGTAGCAGTATCCTAGTTTGAGTGAATATTCATTTGAAAGCTAATTAGCGTTACTAATATTACTAAGTTAAAATTACAATATACTTCTTGTTATTATAGCATCTTACTCAAGTATAAAAAGTTAAGATTTGCTTTAGCTTATTTGCAATAAAATATTATTAGTATTTCCACATTAATATTACATGTTATAGATGAGAAAGAAAACTTTCTACTTGAGCTCTTGATCTGGCAAATATTTATTCTGTGGGTAATTTGAAATCAATGGGGATTCTTATATGAATAAACCTGTTTATTTGCACAGGTATTTCTAGGATCAAAGTCATACCACAAAAGCATAGTCCATTAATTCTTTATAGATATGGACTGAAATACAGACAAAGTTTCATAGTTGGAGCACATGTATTAATGCTTTTTTAAAATTTTTTTTTTTAATATAATTATAAATATCTATTTATAGGAAATGCTGTAATTACTTTGAATGAAGTATTCTTGTTCTTGTTCGGAAAAAATGTAACTGTGGTAAATATGAAAGGTTGATTGTTTTTTGTTCAGAAGTCCAAACTATATCTCAAGAAGACTTTTATAACATGTAAATAACATCTTAGATTGAAATCCTCTGAAAATTAATATTTAAAAATTCTCAAACACCTATTTCTTTTTATAATCCTCTTTTTCTGCATAAAAATATCTGTTTATTAATTTATTATTTCAGGGGAAAAAAAACCAAAACAAAACAAAACAAAGCCTAAACCTCAGATTAGTTGTATACCTCAGAAGATCAGCAGATCTTAATACCCCAAAGATAATATAAATGAGTCATACCAGACTATGCTAAATATATATCAATTTCAAAGACATGAAAATCATTAAAGCTGGTACTTTGGTGAAGCATGACTTCATATAAACAGTGACAGAATGAATAGTGTGGCAGGATCCTTCATAAAACTGCTTTACCTCAAATGCATGGAGAATTCTTTCCATTCAGTGTTTGCTAGTACATGAATTCTTGCCTTTTGCATCTTTAAAGGGAAGGGGACAATCTGTTCTAGACATACTGACATTCATTTTTCTCTATTGTGTCATTCTAGTCATTTCTTTCAAATGAGGAACTTATATAATTCAGGAGCAATCATAGCTCACTCTATAAAACAGGTTTTACACAAAAGGCTTTCCAATTGTTTGATCTGAATGGTATAAGGACAGAGATATCTAAAGGGAGAAAGGAATAAATCTTTGTAGAACGTAGTAGAACAAAAAAGAGGAAACTGTCAGATCACAGAAACTTGTACTTCCACGTGGCTAACCAGGACCCAGAGAAGACAAAGCCATTGGAAAAAAATCAAACTGCTGCTGCTGTAATTGCTTTAATAGCGAGTTTTCTGATGTCCAACAGGTCTAAGAACAGAGGTAAGTGGAGTACAAGCAGATAAGAGGAATACAAGCAGACAATGATAAGAAAAAAAGGAACAACAATGAAAACCAAAAGACATGCAATGAAGTAGGGAAATTTGGGAGGAAAGAAGAAGAAATTAATCAAGAGGATATGGAATCAAATTTTACAAAAAAAATCTCCGAAAACATGCCCCTGAATGGATTTTAAGTTTGTAAGCAATTGACATCATTTTGAAAATCAGATGTAAACGTTGAAGTCAGTTAACCATAAACTTGTATCACAAATATATGCTATATATTTATAAAATCTAAAAGGGTTCACAAATAAATTGACATCCCTAACTAACAAAAACAATAAACCTACCTTTATTTATAAGTCTTTATCACAGGGGTTCCTCTGTATTCACTGAAAGCACGGTATTTTGGCTACAAATCAAGCTATTATATTAATGTATCACATGTAAGTTAATCTATATCTTAACAGACATTTACCCATTTAAAAATCCAGTTTACCTCTATGCTTTACAGCTGTTACAGCTAACTACATGTCTCCCAAGTAACAGCTGTGTGAATTTCTCTGTTGCATTTTCTGAACAGTACAACAGCCAACTCTGAACTCAAGATTCAGCTCTGGTGACAGACCCACCTTTCCTGCTCCTAATCTATGCAGTGTGACTGATTTTTAACAGTAATTTGGATACCTGGAGTATAACACACTGCAGTATTTCTTGAATCTCCACACTTCTTTTCTGTTCTTGGCACATGCTTTCTGCTAGATGCTGTGAGGCTGTCCTCAAAAAGCAGACCAACGGCTGTCTTTTTTTGTTGCCCATATCATCAATCTTCCCTAACATGACACCTCTTAGTCCATTTTATACTGTTCTGCAATCTAGTCAATTGTCGAAAAGCTAAAAGAACAATGCAATTTTTAATCAGTTGGGTATCTAGCTTATCACTAGAAGGACAATAATTTCTTAATGCTTGATTCACCTGAGTAAGTAACTTACACTGCATTCTTTTATTTTATTATATAGACAGAAAGTCATGGCATGGAAACACCTTCACCGTGAATCACTGGCATAATCTTTTTACTTTTTTAATTGCTTTCTTCTAAAAGATTTTCTGCCAAGCAAAATCACTCTGAGATAAAGGCAGTATTCTAGGTATTGACTAAGCTACCTTAAACAATATAAATATGTGCATTTCTTGAGCCCTAGTAAAATGTTACTAAAACAGCAAAGCTATTACAACTTGCATGCTTTCTTTTTAAAAACTGTACTGACAGAGTAATAAAAAGTGAAACATGACAATGGCAAATTAAAGCACTCACTTTGATATTGGTTGTTGTTCCGCTGGTAGTAAAACAGCTGGGCACATCAGTAATTTTATAATAATGACATATTTGTGCAGCTAACATATATTCTCAACTCCTTAACTAATTTAAACGCTGCTCTTCTTACAATTATAATCTTCAATGTATGTGTAACCTTTATGGAATTTTTTTTAAAACCTAATGGTTAAACAGATAAGTAGTACAGGCAGCAAGACACTTAGAAGTAATGCAATTTCATCAATAAATTCTTGATTTTTTGTATTCCTTTATGAAAGAATGAGGGAAATCGCTGCAAAGTAACAGATAAATTAATACATGATGCATTTTAAAAAATATTATTGATGCATATAAAGATAGGAAGGGATTGCTTAGAAATAGATCACTGCCTGAAGGATCAAGAAACCTGATTTTAAAGTGACTCAAGACTCTTGCTGGCCTGCTTTGCCATTTGAAAGTCAGTTTCCTTCTCTTCACTTCAGTATCTCTTGTCACTTGGGCAAAGCTTCAGCTGCCTAAGCAAAAGTCATTTGAGTCTGCCTAGAGTAATCTTCCTGGCTGCCAAAAGGACACGGTTATGATGAGATCTGGGTGAAATCTGCTGGTTCCATGCTGGTAGCTTAGATACACCAATATGTCTTAATAACATCTGTGTTAAGGCAATGGCACTGAGACTTAGTTTTATTTGAGAATCCTATGTACTGCTACAACACTACTATAATGCATGACAAATGCCAGAACATATTCAATAGTTGTTTTGGCAAGAGATAATAAAACCCATAACAAGAGAGAAAAGTTTTTAAAAGCTTAAAAGTGGTTTGTTCTGAAAAACATATGTGCAAAGTAGCTTTTTCTTACCTGCTAATAACATCCTACTGTCTGAGAAACATAGCAGAAAGAAGGGGTATTAAGTGTCTTCTTTGTATGCAGAAAATAAGTAACTTCCAAAAATCGAAGTTTTCTGCTCTAGTGGTTTGGCAGAAGAGGAGAAACTGAGATTTTGTCTGTGTGAAAGAGATGTTTGCCCTTTTTTCTGTAGTTAGTTTGTTTGATGAAATAAAATCAGAAAAAAAATTTTTATCTGGACAACATTTAAAGTCAGACTTACTCAATATTTAGCAAGTAATCTAATTTGAAAACTGGATTTCTTTTTAAACAGACATCCTGCTGTGTGTATCCTCGCCAGGACCTTATTATTCAAGTATTGATCATTTTTTCTTAGGGCAGGGTTTCACTCACAAGCTGTTGGTCCTTTTATCAAACATAAACTGTCACCATTCTCTCACCGTACATTTGGAACAACCTTCTTTTTTTTTTTGCCATGTATTGATTCACCTGTATCCAAACCCATTGATGTCTTAATCCAAAGAATTTATCACAGAGGGAAACTATTATACATCAATATAGACATGCTTCTTTTTTCTTGCCAGATCATATATGTGGCCTTTAAGACTGGGAGAATCACAAAGCAAAGCTAAGCAGTTCTGCCAGTCTGAAGACTTACAAGGTGATACTGCTCTGGGAAAAGACACAAAGCACATCTATTAATATTTTATATATCATTAGGATATTTTTGACTGGGGACATTTTAAAATTATTTTGAATGTACATATTACCTTTCTGTCCAGCATTCTATGAGCATCAGATGGCCTTGGGGGAAAGAAAAAGGGCATTTTATTCTGACACTACACAAAGACAGACCCAGTGATCCTTCCAAAAGCACTTATAAGTGTTTTCTTTGAAAAAGAAGCTGTGCCAGACAATGAGATCAGAGTTGCATTTTCTTTTTCCATATCTCTGAGTCATGATCTTAAATAAATACAGAATAAAAATAAAATCTTTCAATACAGAAGCACCTGAAGATTATCTGTTTCAGGGGCAACTATGGTGCAGTGCTGTTTGGTACATCTCAAAGCATTGTAAAGGTAGTTCAACAGCAGTCTTATTGATTTCACAAAACGTAGCCATCGGCTTTTTTGTGCAGCTCTGTCTCTTGAGATTTGTCTACATAATCTACCTATATTACTCTTTAATGTTACTAAGGATATAGATTTTGTTCCTTTTCTTTAATGCAAAGCAGTGTCTACTTCCTTATTCACAGAACTATGTATTACTTACTACCTTGCTTATTGGTATACAGTGTTGTATCTTGCCAGAACATCTGCCTAAAAGTCCAATAGCTATCATAATGTGAAACTTCAGTCCTCTTCTGTACCTAAGATAGGTGAATTTGTTTCTGTAGGGTATCTTAAAAACAGTAAAATTATTGGGCCAAATTATTAATGTGGAAACTGGTAGAGGCTGCAATATTAGGCACTTCTAAACTAACATGAAGGAATAACCATCTGTTTCAACTCCCTTTCCACATTTAGTTATGAAATATCTTTTTTCTTATGCACTAAGCTTTCAGGTCTGCAAGATGCTGTACCAACTAAGATTCTGGGGAGTAGGTTAAATAAAAAAGGCGGAATCTCTAAAAGAGCCCTCAGCTCATATTTTTAATATCAGCTCTGAATATTGAAGAAGCTGTTTTGCTTTCCATGTTGCAGTGGCTTACACAGTGGATGGGCTGGCTCAGCAGGCAGGATTGATATCTAATTTATTTTAGTCTTGTATGTAAAAAGACGAAGTATAGCAGAAACTTGAGTAAACATTGATATTGGCCACATTAATTTCTAGAATCTGTTCAGCACACAGGCTGGAGTTATGTCAGGAACACTTTATTACTTTTACATTTGTGAGCTGTGTAAGACCTGAGACAGCATGGTGCTTAATGTCATTTGTCAAGAGCTGAGTACACTTGATTCCAGTAGACTTTAGTAGTTAAGTAGTTAAGCTAATCAACACCTCACAGACTCAGGGCCAAAGACCACACAACTGCGTATTGTATTTATAGTTGTACTTTTACTGCATACTTTTCCAGTGCCAGTTTGTCAAATACTGGTTACAGACAATAATGGGTTTTACGGATGTATTTTAAATTTTTTTATTTAGGTTCTGAACTTACAAAATTGGAAAATCAAATATTAATTTCAAACAAAAAATTGATGATCAATCTGCATATATTTTGTGTTGCTATTTAAGTTGCTGTCTCAGACAACTAGTAAATATACTCTAACTAGAATCATAGGTGCATGAAAACGTTAAGTGATTAGTGCCATAAACTGTTTGTGAGAATAGTAGGGGACGAGGAAAATAAACTGCTATGTTGAATAACAGAATACAGAGATCCTAACTGGGGGTGGATGGGGATAAGATCCTTTTAGATTATGATAACAATCATTAATATTTGATTAGGGTAATCAGAAGCAAACAAAAGCAGCTTCATTTTATACACAGGTTTCTTCTAATATAAATAGACTTCTTACTGGTGTAGAATCCCCAGTGGTAGTACTATACAGTGGGAGAAAATTGGCAAAGCTAATTCTGCTTTATAGAGATAGGATCAGGATCCAAAACACACGAGGATTTCTGCTAGTAAGTCTCAGAAAGACAAGAAGAAAACAGTCATCATCAGAAGAGATTACTTGAGTACATCTTGTCAAATCACTGTTATACGAAAGAGGTGGGATTCTAAGTGAAACTACAGTTAGAGAAATATAAAACTATTCGCAACAACTTTTCATTAAAATTTTTCAGAAGTCCACTGTCACAATAGAAATACATACTGAACAGGATTCACAGAACCACAGAATGACAGAATGGTTGAGGTTGGAAGGGACTTCTGGAAGTCATGTTGTCCAACCCCATTGCTAATGCTTGGCCATCTACAGTCAGGTGGCTTTTTGATCTCTTGAAGGAGAGAAACTCCGCCACCACTCTGGGCAACCTGTGCCAGTGCTAGGTCAAGTGAAAAACTGTTTCCTGATGTTCAGAGGGAACCTTCTGTGTTTCGGTGTGTGCCAATTACCTCTGGTCCTGTCATTGGGCACCACTGAAAAGACCCTGGCTCTTTGCATTCTCTCTTCAGGTATTTATATATGTTGGTAAGATTCTCCTGAACCTTCTCTTCTCCAGGCTGAACACTCCCAGCCCTCTCAGCTTTTCCTAATAGGAGAGATGCTCCACCCCCTAATCATGTTCATGGCCCTTCACTGAACTCTCCCATATGTCCATGTCTCCATATTTCTTGAGGGTCTGTCCTGAATCTTCTAAATTCCAGCAATTGCTAAGTCTTTGAGTAGCCTCTGGGGTTTTCCAGCCACAAGATCATTTAGAAATGCCACAGATTTGTCTCAAAGTCATGCTGCAGCTGAAATCAGCCTTTGTCTGTCTTCAGAAACAGAAGTGCAAATAGGCTTTCTACCTACCTCCATAGTTCAGACTGAATAGGTCACCGTGTGTGAAGAATCAACTTCTGTTGGAAGATTACAGGTTGTTGGCAGTTATCATAATGAAAAAAAACCATTGATGTCTCTGTCCTCCTTTCTGAAGAAAAAGTAGACCATGCAGGCCAGATCAGAGAGTTACATATTTAGTAGAAAGAGAAGCTTCTCTGTGGCACAGTGAGTATCAAATTCTGCTTCTTTTGGCTTATGGTTAGGGTGTCTGTCAGTCAGAGAGGCTTACACAGGTTGCTGGTGAGAGAAGTGTCGCAGGTTGCAAGTGATCACAGTGTCAGAATCTCTATATGTGGTGAATTATGCACCAGTGTTTTATGCATATAAAACAACTAACAACAAATTGGGGGTGGGGGGTGGGAAGAGGGGAAGAAGGAACAGGTGAATAAAGCAAAAGGACTCTATTTTTGAGGAGGATATGAATAAATTGCCTTCATTTAATTCTCAACACTCTAACTATAAGTAGCAGTAAACCAACCCATATGTAGGTAGTTTATTTAATTATTTAGTGAAAACAGCTTTTGTTTGTATATATGATATATATACAGTATATGTATACTGCCCTGTATATAAGCAGTGATTTTGGCAAGAAATTCACTGCTGGATGCTTGCAAAGACAAGATTATTTTGATTTGGTAGATCCTTAGATTGAATCCAGTAATGTGTGCTTTAATGTCCAGTTCAAATTAATGATTACCCTAAAGTGTTATTGGGCTGATAATCCTTGTTAGAAGTGAGTATAAAAACAATTTTGTTAAACCAGAAGAGGTTTTTTGGTTTGGTTTGGTTTCCTTTTATGAATCAATAACACCTACTGTCCTTTAAAAAGTCTTCATGTAAAAAAACCAAGGAAATCAATAATATTTTTTTAAAAAGTGTAAAAAATCTATTAGCTGAGTGAAGAGTATGTGAATTTTGGATATGGAGACCCTAAATGACACTCAGATGAAAACATATATTTTGATATAAAATCGGACTACCAACAGAAGACAAGAAGTCCTCCTCCTGGAGTAGTCTGGAGTTGATAGAAAGTAAAAAGTCAGCTTTTCTTATATAAAAATGCAAGACTGGGTTTTAACCATTATTAATAAACCCTTTGAATATATTAGACAAATGTGTGGTTCAGTACTGCTAATATTTGTATGTTCCTCTGGAAATATTTTTACATCTAGCAATACTAATAATCACCTAGAGTAATTACTGACATCAGTGGCAAATTATACTTCTTTTACAAAGACTACAACTTAATCTGTGTGAACATTGGTATGGAAATATTGTATTTAAATACTACCCCTAAAGAAATTCAACAAAAGCAAGTGAAAGGCCCTGCACCTGCAAAGGAACCACCCCATACATGAGGACAGGTTGGGGGCTGAACTACTGGAAAGCATTGTGCTGAGAAGGACCTGGGAGTGCCAGTGGACAAGCTGACCATGAGCCAGCACTGTGCCCTTGTGGCCAAGAAGGCCAATAGTATCCTGGGCTGCATTAAAAGGAGTGTGGCCAGCAGGTTGAGGGAGGTTATCCTCCCCCTCTACTCTGCCTGAGTGAGGCCACATCTGGAGTACTGTGTCCAGTTCTGGGCTCCCCAGTTCAAGAAGGACAGGGAACTGCTCGAGTAAGTCCAGCAGAGAGCTATGTAAATGGTGAGGGGACTGGAGCATCTCCCTTGTGAGGAAAGGCTGAGAGGCTTGGGTTTGTTCAGCCTGGAGAAGAGAAGACTGAGGGGGGATCTTATCAATGCTTATAAGTACCTGAAGTGTCAAGGGGATGGGACCGGACTCATTTCAGTGGTGCCCAATGACAGGACAAGGGGCAATGGGCACAAGTTAGAACACAGGAAGTTCCACCTAAACATGAGAGAAAACTCTCTTTCCTGTGAGGGTGCCAGAGCAGTGGAACAAGCTGCCCAGAGAGGCTGTGGAGTCTCCTTCCCTGGGGCCATTCAAAACCCACCTGGCCCTGTTCCCGTGCCCCCTGCTGTAGGTGTCCCTGCTCAATCATGGGTGTTGGACAAGATGATCTGCAGAGGTCCCTTCCAACCCCCACCATGCTGTGATTCTGTGATTCTGTGATTCTGTGAAATGAATCTTCTGTTTTCCCCATCGCTGACATTATATTAGCCTAGCTATTGCAATTCAGCTACCATAGTTTGTAAATGATGACGCAATGTGTAAAGACAGTAGATTAAGAGATTATTCAGACTTACTTAATGATTATCTTGTCTGATTGTTCTGGAATAGTATACTGAGCTAAAATAATCATTCTTTTTTTTCACTTTGGAGACTAAATTAAGGACTTTCAAAACTAATTAATTTTAGAAAATTAAAAATAAATATCATGCTAAGGTTGGATTAAGGGTTTGGGGTTTTTTCATTCTGTAAAATAAAAAAGTTTAGTGTAAGAATTTTTTAATGAAACATCAAATCTATTTGATCTTTGGAATTATTAAAGTTCTTTTTTGCTGAGCGCTTTGAAAGTAACCTTCTAAGGAATTCAAAACAGGGTTTGTAAAACATGTGTTTTGCTTCTTGAATACTGAACAGAGCTGGATTTTGGGCATATGAAAAAAAATAATACATGGTGGTCTTGTTTTTTCTGTAAAAAGAAAGTTCTTCAGTCCCAAAAAAGGATGGAATAGCTCAGCCCAGCTCTTAGAGAGGGATTTAATATATTCTAGGATATGTCCAAAATTTAAAGGAGTTTATTAATTAGTTATGGAACTGAATGCATCTGAGGAAGCAATAAGAACTGAAAATCTGTCAAGAAACGGAATTCCTCAACATGACAATATAGACCTACACCCTCTTCATTCATCTAGCTTGTCTAACTACACCACAACACTCCATTATAAGTGTATATGAAGTCTAAAAGAACATTGTTTAAATAGAATATGATGAAGTATAAAAAATATAAAAATATGATGAGTTAATGTAGTGTTAGTTTTCCTCCTTCCTTAAATACAAATATTGGTTTTTATTATTATTATTATTATTATTAATTAAAATTTTTAGAGCACTTCTAACAAAATACTCAGCAAAAGGCATTGCAACATTCTTCAAATTTTATTTAAAATATAACAACGGAAATGTGTAATGAACTGATTAAAAAGAAGTAAACATGAAAAGCTGCTTAAGGGACAGATTTTGTTTAACTTTCTTGTTACAGTGGGTACTAAGAGAAGAATAATAACCACTTTATTGCCTTCTACTTCCCTCTGATGTACAAGAGTTTGGAAATCTTTTCTAGCCAGTATCTATAGATATGGAAAAGATGTTCTACTTTAATGAGGTGTCAATCTTGGATGAGGTGTCTACAACAGTCTGTCGGTTAAAGGGTAAAGAATATAACAAGACATCAGGTATTTGCTTTAAGTTGCCAAGCTGTTGAATTTTCTTCACTGTTTTAGTATAATATATGTTTCATATTTGGTAAGTTGTTGGCTTTTAATGGCACCATTCAATTTGCTTAGTAAAGTTTCCATTACTAATAGTTAAATCTCACTCGCAACTATCTGATAAAATACTTCTAAGTCATTTGGCTACATTTTGAACTCTCATCTACCTACTAATCTAAAAAACCCTAACAATTAAATAGCCCAATTTTAGCATATCTCATACATCATCTAAAGTATGTCTCTCCATCTACTGATGTTTGTGACGGAAGTGTCAGTTAGTACCAAAATGAACTAGCTGAGGTGTGAGATAATTTTAAGAAGAAAATTTGCATGAATGTACTTCAGGATTGACTTGGCCACTAAAATTCTAATCTATATGTTATTAAGAGAATGGTAAATGATAGCACATACTTCAGCTATGGGAAATCTCCGTTAAGGGAAAGAACACATATCTAGGTGACCCTTATCAAGGCAGTGGATGGAGAAAAGCTGTAATTCTGGGCAATAGAGTAGTAACATTGTGTAGTTCTGCCATTTCAATGATTGAAAAGATAATAATGTTAAAACTTGCAAGCCTTCAGTTTCCTAACTTCCAAAATGAAGGAGACTGTTCTTAATAATAAATAGTACAAAGAACGCTGAAATAAATGTTAATTTTTTTTTCTTTGCTTACTGACCAAGAAGGAAACCTTTACTTTGGATTGATTTTGTATATTTATTTATTTATTTATTTATTATTTTAAATGTGTGCTTAATTTAGTTAAATTTGGGTTGAAATAACAACTTTCTAGAAATACCAAAGAAAACCATCAGGACAAGTCATGACTTTAGCTATTTTCTGCCAAAACATTTGCTAAAATGAAGTCTTATTAATACAGTTAAATTTGTGCCCATTTGACAATGGTGTCCCCAAAACAGCAGTTTTTGCAGAACAGTGTGAAAATTATTATGTTGAAAAAAGAATCACTTATATTGTACGTAAAATTTCAGGTGTATGGTCCAACTTGTGTCACATGAGGATGTAGGTGGATTTGTTCTTCCCAATTCCTGTGAGATAAGGCAAAAGAATCCTGATCTATCATTTTGCAAATACAATGGTGTGCTATTTTAATGAATTATTCTGTATGAACCATTTGCAAGTACACACACACTGATTTAGGAACAAAATGAAGGATGTTTTGTTCTTTTGAATTAATCACAACAATTCACATGTTAATAATAATGTGGTAGAAAGTCAGGGAGGCAATGGCAATCCAACTGACTCTCCAAAACCCTGTAATCGCCTCTATTTACCATGCGAATGAACACCTAGCACCTTCCTTCTTCTACTACTAGGAGGTTTTAAAGTTCAGTTGTTTCCAAAGTTACTCAGGTGCTACTCTCACATTTTCACCTGAGTAAATCAGGGGTCGTTTGGGTTTGCTGTAGTTGTTTCTACAAACAGAATCACAGAATTACAGAATCACAGAATGGTAGGGGTTGGAAGGGATGCCTGCAGGTCATCTTGTACACCCCCCCTGCTTAAGCAGGTACATTTAGAGCAGGGAGCACAGGACAGAACATATGTAACCATTTAAATTTGCCTTCCACATTTCCCCTGCTGCTCTGGCCTCTTAGCCTTCAGCTTTCTGCCTTGTTGCTATGAAGTTGCTATTACTATGCTCTTAACAGTGGTTTTTTCATTCTTTTTTTGTTGTTGTTGTTGTCAGAAAAACCTTCTACTTATGTTTTAAAAATCAACAGTTTAAGAGTATTTCTTGGCTTTTTATTGCATGAAAGTAAATATTAGTTTAACTGCTTCAATTAAATATGGCAAATTTCACACAACTACAAAAACTAGACAAAAATTTCAGACTTTTTAATGAGCATCTTTTCATAGAATCATAGAATGGTTTGAATTGGAAGGGATATTTAGAGGTCATGTAGTCCAATCCTCTGTAAAATTATCTTCCACTAGATCAGGTTGCTCAGAGACCCATCCAACCTCGTCTTGAATGTCTCCAGGGATAGGCATCTACAATGTCTCTGGGTAACCTGTTCCAGTGTTTCACCACACACATTGTAAAAAATTTCTTCCTTATATCTAGTCTGAATCTATGCTGGTTTAGTTTAAACCCATTACTCCTTGTCCTATCACTACAGGCCCTGCTAAAGACTCTGTCCCTATCTTTCTTATAAGCCCCCCTGTAAGTATTGAAAGGCTGAAAAAAGGTCTCCCCGCAGCTTTCTCTTCTCCAGGTTGAACAACCCCAACTCTCTCAGTCTGTCATCACAGGAGAGGTGCTCCAGCCCTCAGATCATTTTTATGGCCCTCCTCTGGACTTGCTCCAACAGACCCATGTCTTTCTTGTACTGAGGACTCCAGAGCTGGATGTAGTACTCCAGGTCAGGTCTTGCCAGAGTGGAGTAGGGGGGCAGAATCACCTCCCTTGGCCTGCTGGCCATGTTTCTTTTGATGCAGCCTAGGAAATGGTTGGCTTTGTGGGCTGCGAATGCATATTGCCATCTCATGTCCAGCTTTTCATCCACCAGTAACCGCAAGTCCTTCTTGGCACAGTTGCTCACTATCCACTCATCCCCCAGCCTGTATTTGTATTGGGGATTGCCCCCACCCAGGTGCAGGACCGTGCACTTGGCCTTATTGGACCTCATGAGGTTCACATGGGCCCACTTCTTGAGCTTGTCCAGATCCCACTGGGTGACATCCTGTCCCTCAGGCATGTCAACAGCACCGCTCAGCTTGATGTCATCTGCAAACTTGCTGATTGTGCACTCGATCCCACTGTCTGTGTCACTGATGAATATATTAAACAATGCTGGTCCTAATACAGGCCCCTGAGGAACACCACTCATCACCAGCACCCATCTGGGCATTGAGCTGGTGACGCTACCCTTTGGATTCAACCATCCAACCAATTCCATATCTACCAAACAGTCCATCCATCAAAACCATATGTCTCCAAGTTAGAGAGATGGATTTTATGGGGGACCATGTAAAAGGCTTTATAGAAGTCCAGATAGACGGCATCCAAATATCTTCCTTTGTCCACCGATATGGTCACTCCATAGAAGGCCACTAGGCTGGTCAGGCAGGACTTGCCCTTGATGAAGCCATGTTGGCTGGATCAAATCACTTCCCTGTCCTCCCTGTGCCCTAGCATAGCTTCTAAGAGGATCTGTTCCATGATCTTCCCAGGCACAGAGGTGAGGGAGACAGATCGGTAATTCCCAGGATCCTCTTTTCTACCATTTTTAAAAATGAATGTGATGTTTGCACCCATTTTTAGGCAAAGAAATTTATTAGCTTTTCCATTGTAATGTATACCTACTTTTCAAGTACCTCTAGCATCTACTTTGATGTCTATTGTTTCTGATATAGGGCTATTTTCATTGCACAAAATCAGATAAAACATGCAAAACAATTTCTTTGTTTTTAAGACACTTTACGTGGCTAATCTACTTTTTTTAGTAAAAGAAAAATAATTTTAAAAAACTTGTCTGTAACAGTGTGAGAGAGAAAAAACTGTAGTATTTAGGTTTTATTCATGCACATCCAAAACATGAAAAAAACAAGTAATGACAAACTTAATTTCCTGGTTTTCAATATTATAATTCTTCTAGCTCTGAAATATTTTCAGTTTTATTTATGGTTTTTATTAATAGAGAACATTCTAGCATAATACGGAGTCCTCAGGCAAAAGCATTGCAAAGCATATGCCAAAACCCAGGGATGGGCACTATAGCTCTTTATTAATCATACAGGTTTAAACAGGTTCCTTCTAACAAGACATTATTATAAAAGCATGACGTTACAAAGTCATACAAAGTACTGGAGATTTCTTTGTATGTGCAACTGATTTATATTTGATGAACCAGTTAATGTACTGATCTAAATCTCAAATTATCTCAGTATTGTTCTCTTGTCATCTGCCATGTATATGTTTTATGCAAATCTATACTATTTGCTGTAGCATTACCTTACATTTCAAGCTGTGTACTGCCAACTGTAGTAGCTGCAATTACACCCTTTACACAGAAATTCACTGATTCATGTCGGAGTGAAATTACAAGCATTATGGTCATGCTTTCACATGACATGAGCGGGATGGGAAATGAGACTTCACGTAAAACTTTCACTCCACAGTATTGTTGATTTCAGTTCCATTTATCATAATTGGCAAAAAAGACAAAATAAATAACAGCTTCCTCTGTGAGTCAAAAGATGGATCTGTGGGCCTAAGAGAGTCAGAAGATTATATTAAAAGCAAAAAGCAGCAGTCATGGCAATTTAAAACTTTTTTATAATGTTGTCAAAGATGTCTCCATATTTCTACTGGAAAATACAAGGATTGCCTGGAACCACCAGAAGAAATTGACACAACACATTTTGTTTTCTGTGTCTGTATGTCCTAGCCAGGTTAGATACATTCACAGCCGACTTCATTTTTCTCGTTTAGAAGAAAGAGAATAAAAAAAATTGAAGTAGTTATAATTTATTTCCAATACTGATTACTGCTCCTAGTTTGAATATTTTAAGACTGCCACAGACTATGTCGTTACTACTGTTACAGCCATTTTACAGATAGAAAAAATCTTTGAGGTCATCACAACAACAAAAAATATATATTCTGGAAAACCTTTGCAGAGATTATTGAAATATGTGGAAAGAAAAGGCAAATAAAAAATGTGAGAAGAAAAATGGCACAGCCAGTTTTGTGTGTAACAGTTTTCCACATTTAAGTTAGTCCTCATGATTGTGAAAGGTAGCACTTACATGTTATTTTTGTTATTCTTTACTACCAGCACATCTATTCTATGGTACAGCTCTCTTGCACTCTTCAAAGCAGTTAGAAGGAACAGAGCTATCTCTATCCATGGTGCTTTATGCAATCGCTTGACAGCTCTGAAGAAAGCTCTGAAGAGAACTGAACATGGTCCCTTGTTTCTTGAGTGAGGTCATGTAAAAGCAGACACATGTCTGAACATCCACCCTGTTTTGAAAGAAAACTATCAAAATACGTTCATGGTTAGAGCAGTTCTTAGTCTGCTAGGAAGGGGCTGTGATAGCTACTAAAAAATACATGAAGTATCAAACAGTCTTCTAGTCCCCACTGAGTCTCAGTAGATATTTAAATTTTTTAATGGATTTGGAGAGCCTGACCTCAATCATGAAAGCAAGTGAAGCCAATCACCATATACTGTCAGAATAATATTTATCTTAAACATTGAAACTCTTAGTTTGAGTTGAGGTTGCATAACACTAGATGTACAGATCCATTACTTTCACATTGTAACAGTATATTAAAGGTATATTAGCCTGATATAGCTTTTCCTGTATGAAATGATAGGTATATCTATGTAATTGTGTTCACTTCTAGTCCTCTGTTTTTATGATGTCAGTAACACATAACCTACCAGACTTATTTGGATATTCTTCAGTAATTTCTGAACTCAGGCCAGGCCTATGGACACTGAACTTGGCTATTATTAGATATATGTGCAGGTATATGTGAAGGAAGCCAAAGAAATATAGGCCTAATGTACATAAATATCTGTTCGCAAAATTTAACATTCCATAATCCATATGGGAATTGAATATTGATAATAAGATGAATGAATTTCTAACAGATGAGTCTTTAAAAAGCATATTTCAGAATACTCATTTTGCATTTATCACTGAGCACAATGAGTTACATCATCAAAACACACATCTTCACCACATGTGAAGTATGAGAACAAAATGCAATGCCCATAAACCAAATGTTTGTTGAAAAAAATAAGTGCCACCTATGTCTTCAGAACAAAGGAAAAAGCTGTTTCTGGTGGGTCTTTTTTGTTTTTGTTTTTTTTTTAATAGTCAGGGTATATATGGCTTTATCAGCCTATAAATCAAGAAAAAGTCTCTTATAAGATTATTTTTTTTTTTTTGTAAAATTAGTAAGTGCTATAGTGTGGTTCATAAACATAATGAAGAATTAGATGCATACAAGGTAGATTTGGGCTTGCTTTTAAAAGATGCAACATGAATCTTAAAGAAATTTATATTTAGAGTACTTAATGTCTTACTTTCCCCCTTTTAGAGCTATGACTACATAGATAAAATTATACTCTGGATTTGTTTCATCCACATTTTTGCACTTATAAGCTATTTTCATAAAATATTTGAAATCTCTGAGGTAAAAATTTTGTTTACAATAATGAAGAATGCGGCCTAGTAGAGGCACATCTGAAATTGCAAGAATTAGTCTTAAGTGTTCACACTGTGTGCATTCTGAAGGTGTGGGTTTTGTTGTTTTGGTGGTTTTTTTTGTAACATCTTTACTTTGGTGATCTGGACTGAATGTTCATTAACCATAAGGGAACACCAGCTCTCACAGTGCACGTGTTTAGTTGCTAACAAGACCAGACCAAGTCCATTCCATCCAGTCCCACCTGTGAAGTGAACGAAAAGTATGACAGTGGACACGACCAGGAGAGTCATGGAACATGTACACTTCAGGGCCAAATTGAAATGTTTATGTAGAAACACTGTTAGGGTATCTTCTCATCCATGTTATGACTCAGAAGTGGGATTTCTTGAATGTCCCTAGAATGGACAATAGATCCACATTCTGCATAATGCATTGGCTGCCTCAGACAATATCAGGACCTCTGCTAAGGCTTAGTTTTCAGTGGTTACGTTTTCATCTCTGTGTACTAATGATTCGAAGCACTTTAGAGAAGCATAAATTCTTACCTGAATGTCAGCTGATTAGAATGGATTGGTCCCAGAATTCATTTGCCAACGTGTTTCTTTTACTCCCCATGTGGCAGGTGTAAATAGCAGTAGATATCTGAAGGCAGATATCTGAAGCACTGTAGCATTAGTCACAATCCTGAGAACAATAATGTGTCACAGAATTCATGCTCCTGTCCTTTTCTGCATCTCTCTTCAACGCTTCGATTTCTCAAACAAAAACGCAGATCTGGCCCCACCATATATATAGTTACTTTAAATGCTTTCATTGATAATCTTTTTAACCAATAAATTTGATTTTCACTGTAATAGTTTAGCATGAACAGAATCCATATCCAGTTTTCTTTCCCAGTGTCTGTATTATCACAGTTCTTTTCTTCCTAGATGTGTGAATGGTTTGAGTTGAGGGTCATATTATTTTTTATATTACTCTGACAGAAATGAATGCATTTTCTTTGTAATGTGCAGCATGGTTGCCTGGAACTACTTTATTTTGGCCCACATCTCTTGCATGTCAGTGGAGTTTCCATAAAATTTCTGTATTATTTTTCATTTCTATGAGAGAAAGTATTACATCATGATAGCGGTTTCCTTGCTGAACAGTCTCACAAAGTATAGTATCTTATTTCAGTATTTGTAGCTTTGTACCTGCAGAGATGAACCTAAGTGACTATTAATGGAGAGCAGAGAAGGAACTTCAAACAAGAAGGTGGACATCGCGTATAAGGCATTAATAAATTCCTGGAATGATCCATTCATGCTGTATGTAGAATAGAAGTTGACCTATTCTGTTCTGCTCTTTTTCATAGTGTGTCGAATCCCAAATGACGAAGAGGCACTAGCAGAAGGACAAACATAATTTATTTTCTTCAAGATTTGTCTTTTTATTACTAGGAATGTGAAAAAAAAAAAAGCTGGGGCTATACAGATAATTCCTTCATTTTAGCTATGCAACCCTGTTTTTTAAATTTTACTTTTGGAATTGTTTACAAATAAAACTCCTATATTGTTCAGAAGACATATTTGTTCTCAGGAGCTTGGCCTGCTTGTTGCATTAAACCTATCAAAATGTTGTTTGCATACCATTATACCTCTAGGTAGTGGCTCTTGAAAAAACTAAGGAACTCTCCTGAATGTATGCACATCAAATAGCCTTGTGCTGACAGCATAATAATACCAGAGAAAGCTTTTAAATAATATCAATTTTCCATAATATATCCAGCATAGTTTGAAATAATCAGGCATGCTGCAACACTGTTTTGAAGCCCTGCCATTTCTTTTCTCCATCTTTTCTTTTTTTTTAAGTTGTAGCATCCGTAATTCATATCCAAGACATTCTGTCTTCATTTTTACTTAGTTAAAAAAAAAAAAAGTGATGTGACCTTTTTTGCTATTGGCTGAAGCTTTCATACCTTCTATGCAGGTTTCCATTAGTTGAGAGTGGTTTTAGCTAGCTAGACCATGCATTTCAGTCAATTACTGGCTTTTACCTTGTTGTTATCATAAAGGGCCATTTCTTTCTTAAAATGGTCAATTAAGTTCATAGAAATAAATGGAGAGGGGTGTACAATTTGTTAGCAGCACTGTCAGGATTACCTTGCCACTGAAGAAGAAAATATCGTAGACTTTCTTAATGAATAGAAATAGCTTTCATCAAAGTGGATGCTGTTTTTTTGTATGACCTTTTTTTTTTTTTACCTTTTGGTCACAATTTAGAGTTAACTGTGCAGCAATTGAGTGTCTGAAAGCTCTTAAAATATCCACAATGTACTTAAAGTAGAGCTCTGTGTTTTTACTTAACTATTCCATTTGTTTCCGTTTGTATAAAGCACATTACATAATCAATAGATGCAGTCATATTCAGTTGAAAAGCAGCAGAATACAGGTTCATTTTTTTATCAGGAGATAGTGTGATAGAACAAACAAGAAGATGGAGTAAATGAATGAAAGGGAAATTATTCCAAAGCCCAGAGAAAAATTAAAGCAATGAATAGAAGAAATAAAGAGATATACAAGTGACAGAAAGTACCGTAAGGAGTGAAGAAACACCTTTCCACTCACTTGAGAAGCCTGTAAACTACAACATCCTTTGAAATAATAGAAGATAATGACCAGAACCACTTCTCAGGGAAGCCTGCTGCTTCCCTGGAACCTGGGTTAAAAACGTGATGAGAAAACTTCCTACCCTGGTATGGCCCTTGGATTATTGTCAATTATTGATTTTTCATGTAAGCAACAATAAAATTGCAGTAAGAAGTCCAAGGGCAATTGAGAGTTTTCAGGGCCTTGAGACAGCTGGTTAAGGGATCAGGAGCACAACAGTTCTCCTCTATACTTTCAGATACAAGGCATGATGTTGGATGAAACAGGAAGACCCAGCAGAACAATACCTGGCTCCGTGACTGATGTTGCCTGCAAAGTTTTGTGGTTTTTTGATCATGGTTCAGTCCACACAGCACCAGGCCTGCTGGCTACAGGCAGGGTACCTCTGTCTCAAACGTGGAAAATGATCTTTGCATGGGAGTTAGCAGGGCTATTAAAGGACCTTTAAACTGGATTTGAAGGGGGAAAGGTGTAAAACCAGACTCACTATAGATAAGTCGGCACGTGGCACACCAATGTTGAAGGGATGGTGTGATATTGAAGTCCCTTAGTCTGTTCCATGATGCGCTGAGTACACTGGACCACATTTGAAATGCCCCTGACTAGTTCATGCAGCACTTTAGCCATCTCAGTAGAGGCATGGGATAGAGACCCATGCAGCAGCAAAAATTCAGGCGTTGTTAATCTGTCAAAAATCAAGAACCACCCGAGAATAGTCACATAGGAATTAAGGCTTTTCCTCAAAAGAAGGTGGCAGGATCAGTAGCCCAACTGAAGTGCATTTACACCAAAGCATACAGCATGGGCAACAGCCAAGAGGAGTTGGAAACCATTGTGCAGCTGGAAAACTATGATAGAATTGCAATCACAGAAACATGGTGGGATGACTCACACAACTGGAGTGCTGCAATGGATGGCTATAAACTCTTCAGAAGGGACAGGCAAGGAAGGAGAGGCAGTGGGGTAGCCCTGTTATGTTAGGGAGTGATTTGACTCTCTAGAGCCTGATGATGGTGATGAAAGGGTTGAGTGTTTATGGGTGCCAACAAGGCCCGTGTCATCATGGGAGGCTGTTACAGATCACTCAACCAGGATGAAGTGATGGAAGAAATATTCTATAAGCAGCTGGGCGAAGCCTCACAGTTGCTAGCCCTTGTTCTTTCTAGCCCAGGTGTCTGCTGGAATACAATATAGCACTGAGGAAACAGTCTTGGAAGTTGTTGGAGTGTGTGGAAGATACTTCCTGACATAACTGGTGAGGGAGCCAGCTAGGGAGGTCATAGAATCATAGATCATAGAAACATAGAATCGCTAAGTTGGAAAAGACCCTTAAGATCATCAAGTCCAACAGCTAACGTATCACTGCCAAGTCCACCACTAAACCATATCCTCAAGCACCAAAAGTCACACCACTGGGCCTGCTGTTTGCAAACAGAGAAGGACTTGTGGGTGATGTGATGGTTGGAGGCCGTCTTGGGCACAGGGATAATGAAATGATAGAGTCTTCAATTCTTGGAGAAGTAGGGAGCAGGGTTAGCAGAACTGCTACCTTGGACTTCTGGAGGGCAGACTTTAGCCTGTTTAGGGTCCTGGTTGACAGCATCACTTGGGATGCAGTCCTGAAGGGCAAAGGAGTCCAGGAAGGCTGGACATTCTTAAAGAAGGAAATCCTAAAGGTGCAGGAGTAGGCCATCCCTATGCGTAGGAAGGTGAGTTGGTGGGGAAGAAGAATGTCCTGGCTGACCAGAGAGTTTTTGCTCTCACTCAGGAAAAAAAAGTCAAAAACAGTTTATGACCTTTGGAAGATGGGGCAGGCAATTCGGGAAGACTACAAAGATGTCATGAGGTTATGCAGGGAGAAAATTAGAAGGGCCAAAATCCAACTAGAAATTAATCCAGCTACTTCCATAAAAAGACAACAACAATATTTCTATAAATATACTAGCTACAAAAGGACGCTTAAGGAGAATCTCCACCCATGATTGGGTGTGTGTAGGAAACATAGTGGCAAAGGATGAGGAAAAGTCTAAGGTACTTAACGCTTTCTTTGCCTCAGTCTTTAACAGTAAGACTGATATTTCTTGAGGTACCCAGCCACCTGAGCTGGAAGACAGAGATGGGAAGCAGAAGGAAGCACCAATAATCCAAGGGAAAATGTTTAGCAACCTGCTACACCACTTAGACATACACAAGTCTATGGGGCTGGATGGGATCCACCCAAGGGTACTGAGGGAGCTGGCAGAAGCACTCACCAAGCCTCTTCCAATTATTTGTCAGCAGCCCTGCCTAACTGGCAAGGTCCCTGTTAACTGGTCATTAGCAAATGTGACACCCATCTACAAGAAGGGCTGGAAAAAGGATCCAGGGAACTACTGGCCTGTCAGCCTGACCTCAGTGATGGGGAAGATTATGCACAAAATCATGTTGAGTGCCATCACATAGCACATCCAGAAAAAACAGGTGATCCGGTCCAGTCAGCATGCGTTTATGAAAAGCAGGTCCTACTTGACTAATGTGACCTCCTTCTATGACAAGATACCAGCCTAGAGGATCAGGGAAAGGCTGTGAATGTTATCTACCTGGACTTTAGTAAAGTCTTTGACATTGTTTCCACAGCAATCTTCTAAAGAAACTGGATGCTTATGGCTTGGACAGCTGTACTCTTTGCTGGGTGAAAAACTGGCTGGGTGGCTGAGCCCCGGGAGTTGTGGTGAATAGGGTCAAATCCAGCTGGCATCTGGTCACGAGTGGTGTTCCCCTGAGTTCCACACTGGGGCCAGATCTATTTAAAATCTTTATCAATGATTTGGATGAGGGGATTGATTGTGCCCTCATAAGCTTGAGATGACACCAACCTGTGCAGGAATGTCAATCTGCTTTGAGGGCAGAAAGGCTCTGCAGAGGGATCTGGATAGGCTGGATTGATGGGCAAAGACCAACTGTGTGAAATTTAACAAGGCTAAGTGCTGGGTCCTGCACTTGGGTCACAACAACCCCATGCAACATTACAGGCTTGGGAATGAACGGCTGGAAAGCTGCTTGGCAGAAAAGGACCAGCAGGTGCTGGTCGACAGCTGGCTGAACATGAGCCAGCAGTGTGCCCAAGTGACCAAGAAGACCAACAGCGTCCTGCGTTGTATCAGGAATAGTGTGGCCAGCAGGAGTAGGCAAGTGATCACACCCCTGTACTTGTCACTGGTGAGGCCACACCTCAAGTACTGTGTTCAGTTTTGGGCCCCTCACTATAAGAAGGACATCGAGGTGCTGGAGTGTGTCCAAAGAAGAGCAACAAAGCTGGTGAAGGGTCTGGAGAACAAGTCTTACGAGGAGCTGCTCAGGAACTGGGGTTGTTTAGCCTGGAGAGGGTGTTCAGCTTGGAGGCTGAGGGTAGACCTTATTGCTCTCTACAACTACCTGAAAGGAGGTTGTAGTGAGGTGGGTGTTGTTTTTTCTTCCCAAGTAGCAAGTGATAAGGTGAGAGGAAATGGTATCAAGTTGCATCATGGGAGGCTTAGATTGGATATTAGGAAAAATTCCTTCACTGAAAGGGTTATCAAGCATTGAAATAGGCTGCCCAGGGAAGTGGCTGAGTCACCATCTCCAGAGGTATTTAAAAGATGTGTAGATGTGGTGCTTAGGAACATGGTTTAGTGGTGGACTTGGCAGTGTTATGGTTATGTTTGGACTGGATGATCTTAAAGGTCTTTTCAAAGCTAAACGATTCCATGGTTCTGCAATTCTATGTTTTGATAACCCTATAGTGATGCCCTCAGAGCACTAATTCCTCAATGACTGTCTTGATTTAGCCCAGTCAGCAACTAAGCCCCATGCAGCCGCTCGCTCACTCCCCCACAGTGGGACATGGGAGAGAATTAGAATAGTAAAAGTGAGAAAACTCATGGGTTGAGATAAAAGCAGTTTAATAGGTAAAGCAAAAGCTGCACACACAAGCAAAGCAAAACAAGGAATTCATTCACTGCTTCCCATTGGCAGGCAGATATTCAGCCATCTCCATGAAAGCAGGGCTCCATCATGCGTAATGGTTACTTGAGAAGACAAATGCAGAAACTCCGAATGTGCCCCCCCTCCTTCTTCTTCCTCCAGATTTACAAGCTGAGCATGATGTCATATGGTATGGAATATCCCTTTGGTCATTTGGGGTCAACTGTCCCATCTGTGTCCCCTCTCAACTTCTTGTGCACCTGGCAGAGCATGGGGAGCTGAAAAAGTCCTTCACTAGTGTAAGTACTGCTCAATAACAGCTAAAGCATCTCCACATTATCGACATTGTTTTTAGCACAGATCCAAAACGTAGCCCGATACTAACTACAGTGAAGAAAATTAACTCTCTCCCAGCTGAAATCAGGACAAAGACCTTTCTGAGCAAACTGTTTGGTGTATGTTCATAATGTTGCTTTCAGTGATGTACAGTAGGGAGGTGGATATGTGGGATATCTTTGAGCATCTAGAGACACGGGTGTAGGTCTTCTATGATAATAGGTTATTTTCCAAAGTCCAAGACATGTATCCAAAATTAAAAGACAGAAGTGATTTCTGGAGTCTATAAAATCCAAAACCCAAATCTATAAATGCACTGGATTTGGTCCTCTACAAATTAAGGTCTATTCATAATATGATTCCAAAATAAAGCTGAAATTTACTTCTGTCAGTTTTAGCTGCTAAAGTAATGTTATAGGAAAACAGCCAATTTTATTTTGTACCAAAATTACATATGAGAGACAAAGAATATTATTAAGACTGGTTAAACAAAAGTCATATTAGCTGTGTGAGGTTTAAAAAAATATTGTTACTTAAAAATATATTTCCTTTTTATTTTTATGAGAAAGGCTTTTGGTTTTCAAATACAGCTTTGTAAAAAAAATCTTTTTCTTCTGATATATTCTTTTTGTGCAATAGCTTTTCAGTTTTTCAGTAGCTCTGAAAGTTATCAATATATTTCACTATAATTCTATGTTACTTTCTAACTATAGATAAGTCTTTGATGGGACAATTTCTAACATTATTTAATGTGTTTTGAATTTTGTTTCTTTTTAATATATCACTATTTTTAAAAACACAGATATTAGTTTTTAATGCTTTTAAATGAGAATGACAAAAGTATTGGTATTTTAGATGTACTTCATACTTAGAATATCTAAAAAAATGTATATCTCAAACTACAGTCTTTGCATTTCGTATTAAATACCACACACAGTTCACAGGAGTACACAACTCTGTGTTTCCCCTGTGGCCGCTAATGACTGGACAGAAGCTAGGCAGTGGAACAATCACAGGACAGAGCAACAAAATAGGCAAGCTCCTGCTCCTGTGGCCAGGGAACTATGCTTTTGGTTTAATAATAATTAAAATGAAAAATAAATGTTGAGCCACAGAATTTATTAAACCACATTTAAAGGTCCTCTAATATATAATAGGAAAATTATGGAGCATGTAGTATGATTGAGCAAACACATTTAAAAAAGGATACCAGAAAGTAGCAAATGCTCAGGCTGTCACTTCTGAAGATGATGATCAGAAAATTACATTATTTGCAGGTGCTAGAAAGAGGCAGCCAAAGGGTTTCAGCTAATATTTGACACTGAAAGAAAAGCTATCGTACAGTCCTTGATCATAGTTTGACTTTATATGTAATTAATACACATTCTATCAGTTGTGTTGTTTAGATGCAGTTTGAAAAAACAGACTAAGTTTTCAGTACCCTTGGTGACAGTAAATAAGGAGGACTTCAGCATTTCTGGAATGACATAACAGAATTTTTTCCTATAGTTTTTAAAACTTCATAAAGGTCAACAATTCAGTTTAGGGACAGTTAAAATTTTATTTGAATTGAAAATGTGAGCATTATTTCCATATTCACATGCTATAAATTTACTTGGCCCTTTTTGGCCCTTTATTGAATTCCATAATGAAAGTGTGTTGTAGGAAACATTACATCAATTTTATATACAGTTTATCACAGGTCAGATGTTCCCTGCTCTAATTTCATGGAGAAAGCAGGCATTAGGCTCTGTCATAAGAGGTTCATCTCCCTGTGCATGGAAAGCCCAGAGGCATGAAGGAGTGATGGGGTGAGTGCCAGCCATTGGAGAGAGACACCACAGAGGCATGTGTTTCTGTGGTCACAGCAGGTGGAGAGACCAGAGTGCCTATGTATTGTATAGGTATGCATGTCAGTGTGATATTGATAGTGAAAATGAGGCTGAATGAGATGGTAAGAATAGAGGCTGAGGAGCCAAAGTGGCCGTAATTCTGGGCTGCGTACTGGAGACACCAGGGGACCTGAGAGGTGGCTACTAGAGAGATCAGGAGTCCAAGCCATCAGCTGGAGCATTCACAGGGACCTGTAGTAGATTCCTGTCAAGGCCATTGGGCTGGACCAGCTGGCAGAGAGACATCTCTCGTGTGTGTATCTTTGTGCATGAAGCTACTGGGAGATCAGGGAATCGAAGGGCTAGCCACTGGTTAGACTGGGTGAACAAGGCCAGCCGCTACTGGGATCCATAATGTGTGTGAGTGTGTGTGTGAGTGCGTCTGTGTGTGACTGCCTCTGTGCACAGGGACCGGCTGCTGGGCAGAGTGAGGATCCAATGAGTGGTTGCTCGGTAGACTGTCTTGGACTGTTACTGAAGAGTTCCATACCAAATATATATACTAATGTATTTTTTTTCCTGCTTACGGGCTTTCACCCTGATCAGCCAGAAAGAATAGGATGAGGCTGTTGATGTTATCCATATTTGCCCAAGTGCTCTGTTTTTGTTTTCTGCGTGTTTGTGTGACTGACTATGTACATACACATATAAGTACTATGCATAAGTGTACATGTGTGCTGGCTGGGAATACATACTTAACAACACTAATAGTTGGACATAGGGACACAGAGGCTGCAACTGCCTCACCTCTGCTGGGCTGCTGGGTTTGGAAACTCCCAGAATCAACAACTTGGTAAATGCTTGGGTAGCACTGTAAATGCAGCCACCATCACTTGTTTATTAGGCTATGTGGAATTTCAACAGCATTACACTTACAGGTTTGTCTCATCTGTGAACATTTACTTTTTTTGTTGTTGTTATAAAAAGTTGCATATGTCAATTGAAAAGCATACTTTGGAGTCTGAAAATTAAGCATGTTGCTACTGTTCATAGTTCTAAGCGAGGCACTGTAGTGGCCAACACATAACCTCTCGTGCAAATTATAAAAATACACTGTACATTTAGAGGAATTGTTTATGGCTTTATAGATCAGGGGATTAGGGTACATGCAGTGTGGTCAGAACAGAGAGAAGATAGAAAGCTATTTCTGCCTCTCCTACTGCCCATTCATCAAATTATGCGTCTACATCTATTTCAATTTTTATTCTTTTTTTTCAGTAGGAAGACATTATTCTAAAATGTTTGCACACTGCCTTAAATTGAGGCTGACTGACACCAAGCCCTTGATCTTAGCTGATGCCTCCAAATGTCTGTCTATAATAATATCTAATAACTAAACTAAAGGAAGAAGACTCCAGAAATATAGGTAAATGGTTACTAAGTACTACACAGAATACTGACAAATGCTTCCTAAACAGAAATATGTGCTTATTACTGACCATAGAGCTTATTTTTCTTGCAGCTGCACAAGTGTCTCCAGAACTGCTAGACTTGTCACAACTTAGAATACCCCCTTCATAAGGACAGAAAATAAATTGCACTTTCCTCAATTATCCTTCTAAAATGCCACAGAAATATAGCTCATCTATTAAGGAGATATAATGTCAGAATGTAGGGGAAGGTACAATTTTGATAGAGGGTCAGAAAGCGTGAAAGAAAGTAATGACACTTCATAAACTTGACTAGTCATCCAAAACTGAGCAGTATCAGACCAGTATACTCAAGAAGTTAGCAATAAGATATTTTCCCCTCTTTCTGTAAGCAGACTTGCCAGTTTAACATTGGCCATAAATTCTGAAGGAAATATTTGTCCTAAACCAGTAATACAACAGAGGAGATAGAAAAGTGAGAAACAAAAATGAAAAAATACCCACACCAAAACAAACAAAACAAAACCCTAAATAAACAGAAATTGGACCATTTTTCCTCACCCATTTTAAATATGAAACGTCTCGTTCCAGCTCACCCTATAGATTTTATGGAGAATCTGTGTCTCAATTCCTACAAACATGGAACAACTCTTGAAAAATGCTGAGCAGTGTCCTGGTGATTGCACTCCCACTGCAGTGCTTGAGACAATTTTTGTTAGAAGAACGGGATTTTCTTAGTAAGAAACAAGATATTTGGTTCCTTACTGAACAAAGGATGTTTCTCTTTCAGTGTTATTATCTTATGAACAGGTACAGGCAGGGAAATATCTTGAGTGTCTTCTCTGTGTGCTTTAGTAGTTTTAACATTTCTTCCTTTCCAAGTAATCCTGTTTTACATCTCTAGAAATACAGAGATAGGAAAATGTGTGTTCCTGACATAGTCCTTAACTTTATTTGTTCTTGTGTTTCTATGTCTTGACATGCAAAATAAAATGTAAAATCAAAACATTATACAAGTCATACAATGCAAATTTTAATATCTAACCATTATAACAAAGTCAAGTAATTAATGTTTATCAAATACCTGAATTTTAAAAGATTTAGTTGCCAATGCAGCCTCATGAGTGGTGTCAAAATAGCAAAACAGCAGTGGACACATGCTGCTAGGTATAATACCTGGGTCTGAAAAGAGCCGTGGGCACAACGTATAATGAATTGCACTGCCGAGGTGGAAGTCCTATGGGATTGTGAAAGACCAAGATCTGTACAAGTCCCTCAGCAGCTCCTATGCAGGAGAACACTGCAATAAATAAATTGCATTAAATGCATGTTTATGCTGTGGACTGAAAAGCTAATATGTTTTAACATTCTCCCACACTATAAACAAAGCTAAGTAGGCAGAGTTTTCCTCCAGCTATTTTTGTTGTCCTAAATTTTCCGATACCAGTATGAGGTTGCTGATAAGGATGCTAATAAATGACCTATGCCTACAATGTCCTTAAAATATTTTTATATAATACAGTTTAATATAAACCCTATTTAACATACAAATATTATGAGATCTTCATTCACCCTTTAAAAAATAAATAGTGTAGTGTAAGGAAAGTCTAATTAGTACACTGATGCTATAAAATATAATGATCTCTGGAGGAGATGAGTATCCTGATATAACATATGACAGTGTGACATACTAACAGAAGTAACTGAAAGTCACTCACAGCTTCCCAATGTTATCAAATGTTTATAAAGATAATGTAAGTATTCTACTCCTGGACAAACACTATTGCTTGCAAAAGAATAAATAGGATTTTTGTTGTTTTATTTTGGTGGGGTTTTTTTAGTGGTTAACAGAAGTGTGTTTTTATATAAGCTTTAAATCACTACAATCCCATGACCATGTGTTACATCCCTTTCTTCTTAGACAATATTTCCAAATAAACAGATGTAAGGGTATTAAGTCTTCCCCAATTGAGGGATATTACAAATAAAGTCTACCAAAGTTTTGAATATTTTAACTTACTTTTTTAAATCATTTGTATTAATAAAAAGAAAAATCCTTAAAGAATTCATCATTTCCTATAGTTTATTCTGAAATCCAAATTCCCTTTTAGCCTTGGTTTTCTAGAAATGCAAACAATTTCCATAACAACCAGCTGTGACATCACTAGATACAAACTTATAGGGAACTGACAAATGAAACCAAAATCCTCTTATCAGACACTTTTACTTCATAAAACAGGGTAAAGGCGGGGAAAAGTAAGAAGAGAAGAAAACCTTGTATTGTTATCACTCAGACTTATTTTTTCATTCATTTCTTATTTCAGCACATACCATAATCACCAACCATTGTGATACCTTAATGCTATGTTCTTTTATCTTCAGTTTCTTAAAACAGGATATTGATCAGGATATACATATTTTTATGCGTTTAGATATTGAAAACAGAATAATAATTGACATGTAGATGATTTGCATTTTTGCATCCTTTGTTGCACCTTATTACCAAAATCAGCAACAATATTGTTACCTTAGTGACGATACATCAAATGAAATCTATGCTTTATCTACCAGACAGAAAGTGCACTTCATATATCAATATGTCATGTGAATTTTTATATTTATCACAGAATGAATATATGGATTGTAAGGAGCAGAAAAACACATTTTCCCTCCAAATGGAAAATGATGGTTTTGGATAAAATAAATTGACCTTTATTAAAAATTTTTACTGCTCTTCCATTTGAAAATTTCAACGTTATTGACTGAAAGGAAATGAAGGCAGTGAAAGATAATATATTTGATGAGTGAAGTGAAAAAGACTGCTGAACTCTGAAAAACTGTAGCTTCCTAGTGGTTTACTGTTGTGTTATGGTGAGAACCAAAAGGCAATGATGACATACATTTCACTGAAAATTTTTGGTAGTTGAATAGTTTAATTACTACGTCTCAGGTAGCATTTGCCTACTCATTTTCACCCTTAGTACTAAGAGATTTTTATTTGCTACTGATTTCACAGGTGTGGTAGCATATTTAATAGTGAATATGTGGATAAATTTGCTCTTGGTTCTGTAGAATTAGACAGCATCTACATCCAAGTACGGCTCTTTCTAAGAAGTCATGCCATGCGAAACAGAACAAGTCTTGAAACTTCACATTTACAGGTTCCAGGTTTTCATATAGAAATATCTTGCCATTTTTACTTAAGTTGTCCAGCCAGCTGCTAGCCACAGTCAGTCAGCCTCCTCCAGAAGGCTATTTACAAGACAAGGCAGAACATTTTGTTATTTTTCAGTGCAGAATAACTTCACATTTTTGGACATTATATGTAACTGTGTTTACATTTTTCTATCACTTACTCTAATAAAGTATGAACATTAAATGTGCAACTGTGCACAAGACCTCTTTCTGAATGTAGGCACCTAGCAATGAATTAGTGTTTTTCTTATATAGGGGGTATACATCTTAGCAAATGGGACTGTTACTAAGCAATAACCTTCTAGTATCATGTAGTGTCAATGAGACTGTACAAAGTTATGATTGAGCATATTTTCTTTTGAAAAATGCTGATGGACTAACAGGGAAAGGTTTAATGGAACTATCTTCTTTCCACACATCCGAGAAATTCAAGCTCATTTTGCTTCTGAGGCCTACTTGACACTAACAGTCTGCCTAAGCTTAGCAAATAGCCCAGCAAAGGAGGGTGGATCCACCAGATGCACCAGGGTGTTCTTAAGCCCTTAGTTCCACTTTGCAAAGCTCAGCATCCACAAGCTCAGTTTGGTGGCTGCTCCTACTCAGAAATTTGTAGGAATGAAACACACAGAAACCCCTCAATTTGAGACATATGCTTGTAGAGTTCGAGTAAGTGTATTTTAATTTGGAAAAAACAGATGCTAGAGATCCTGAGAGAGTAACATCAAAATTTAATTTTGAAGTTAATTATACAGAACTGTGGCTTCAACAGAAAGGTAGATCTTGAATTTTTGGAAATCTTATTTTCTTATTGGATATAAAATTTAAATTTGAGTGATGAAATCACTTCAGGCAAGAAAGAATAGTTCATTTCCCAGGCTCTTAAAATATGTGATTCTGACACTTCTGAAAAGAGTGCAAATGGTATAAATATGTGTTTATGGCTTTTTGAGGCTATTCACTGTCTGCTAGTGTCATAGTTTTAGCTGGGATAGAGTCAATTTTCTTCACTGTAGCTGGCAGAGTCCTCTGTTTTGGACTTAGTATGAAAACAATCTCCTTGACTTTTATTTGGTATTTGAATTTTATATTGAAGCCATTACTGTACGTCGGGTACCACCTCATGGAGACAATTAGCAATTATACCTCCTCTTCTGAGAGTTTTTTATGGAGGAAATATAGAACGGCACCTTAGCTACCATCTTCTATAATGCTTCCTCCTTCATTACAACAACTTTTCAGTATCTTGAACAGCCTTGGATAGTAAAGATATAGCTGTTTATATTGCTTTGGCAGACCATTTCAGCTCAGTCTAAATTAACATGCAATTTAAGAATATCATCCAGAGATCTGCCCCACGGCTCGATAGTTATGCGTGGCAGGGTATGTGGGATAGTATGGGCAAATGCCTAAGACAGTGGGCACCCACAGTGTCATGGGACTTCACCCCTGAACAAGTGCAGAATCCTGAAAAATTAGTAGAATATTTGGAGGAAGTATGCTGTCACCCTGGCAATTCCAGAGAGATACAAATCACTGCAATGTGCTGGGGCCTGGCCCATGCCTATCGAGCCCTATTTAACGCTATTCAGTACCACCAAGGGGAAGAGAAGGCCTCTGGATCTAAAAAGACAAAGACAAGGAAAACAACAAGCACAGCGGCCACTTGAACCCCCATGACAGACACTGCGGCTACTCCAACCCCGGTGACAAGGGTTGCAGCTGAAGCAGCGGACCAACCCGTGCCAGTATCACTCGCCCCTATGCACAAGAAGAAATCTTGGAAGAGAAAGTCAACTTGTTCAGAAAGAGATGATGAAGAAGCAGAGCCATCACAAGAAGAGGAGGAGGAAGAGGAAGAACTTGTACATGAAATGGAAACTACCCGATCCCTATCCTTAAGTAAGTTTTGGGATATGCAAAAAGATTTTGGCCATCATTCAGGTGAGCACCTTGTCGCCTGGCTGCTCCGATGCTGGGATAATGGGGCCAGTAGCCTGGAACTAGAGGGGTAGAAGCCAAACAACTGGGATCCTTCTCTAGGGAAGGGGGCATTGACAAAGCAATTGGAAAAGGGAAACAAGCCCTCAGCCTCTGGAGGCGACTCCTGTCTGGAGTGAAGGAAATGTACCCCTTCAAAGAAGATATTGTATTTTGCCTAGGAAAATGGATAACCATGGACAAAGGTATCCAGTACCTGTGTGCTTGAGGTAATTTATAGTGACACAGACAATCAAAATCATCCAAAGATCCAGATGAAGCTCAGTGCACATGACCCATGTGGCGGAAGTTTGTACGGAGCTCACCATCCTCATATGCAAACTCATTGGCAGTAATGTCCTGGAAAGATGACGAGACAGCAATGGTGGTGGATTTGAACTCTGGGAGTATGAAGCAAATCTCTCTTACTCCCTCATCTTGGCTGTGGAGAAGTTTCAGCACCTCGAAGAGGATATGTTCTACTCCCCGCCACTACGGACCAGTATCGCAGCCATTAGAAGTAAACTTCCCTTTGCTCAAAAGAGACGATACACACCACGGGTCACCCTATGGTTTTACCTGCATGAGCATGGAGAGGACATGAAGAAGTGGGATGGAAAACCTACCTCGACCCTAGAGGCACGGGTAGGTGAGCTGCAAAGAAAGAGAATAACTCAGGGAAGTTCCCCCAGGAAAGCGGCTGCTCCAGTTTCCAGTAAGCAGTTCCCCAGACAGAGAAGTAGAAGCAGTGATTTTATTTCAGATCCTGATAGAGGGACTTGTGATTCATATCTACAGGAAGTGATTGATGAATACTATGACCAGGAATAGAGGGGCATCTGCCTCCAGCCAGGTAGAGGAAAGGGATAACTGGGTTTACTGGACTGTGTGGGTCCGACCCACAGGAGTATAAAGCTTTAGTAGACACCGGTGCAGAGTGCACCCTGATACCATCAACCTATATAGGGGCAGAACCCGTCAGCATTGCTGGAGTGACAGGGGGATCCCAAGAGCTAACTGCATTGGAGGCCAAAGTGATCCTAACTGGGAACAAGTGGCAAAAGCACCCCATTGCGACTGGCCCAGAGGCTCCGTGCATCCTTGGCATAGACTACCTCAGGAGAGGGTATTTCAAGGACCCAAAAGGGTACAAGTGGGCTTTTGGAGTAGCTGCCTTGGAGATGGAGAGTATTAAACAGCTGTCTACCTTGCCTGGCCTCCTGAAGGAGCCTTCTGTTGTGGGGTTGCTGAGGGGCAAAAAACAACATGTGCCGATTGCCACAGCAGTGCACCGGCGGCAATATCGCACCAACAGAGACTCCCTGATTCCCATCCATGAGCTCATTTGTCGACTGGAGAGCAAATCAGTAAGACCCACTCACCCTTTAACAGTCCCATATGGCCCGTGTGGAAGTCTAACGGAGAGTGGAAGCTAACAGTAGACTATCGTGGCCTGAATGAAGTCACTCCACCTTGAGTGCTGCTGTGCCAGACATGCTAGAACTTCAATACGAACTGGAGTCAAAGGCGGACAAGTGGTATGCCACAGCTGATACCGCTAATGCATTCTTCTCAATCCCTCTGGCAGCAGAGTGCAGGCCACAGTTTGCTTTCACTTGGAGGGGCGTCCAGTACACCTGGAATCGACTGCCCCAGGGGCGGAAACACAGTCCTACCATTTGCCATGGACTGATTCAGACTGTATCGGAACAGGGAGAAGCTCCAGAACACCTTCAATACATTGATGACATCATTGTGTGGGGCAACACAGCAGAAGACATTTTTGAGAAAGGAAAGAAAATAGTCCAAATCCTTCTGAAAGCTGGGTTTGCCATAAAACAATGTACGGTGAAGGGACCCGCACAAGAGATCCAGTTCTTAGGAATCAAATGGCAAGATGGACGTCATCAGATCCCAATGGATGTGATCAACAAAATAGTAGCCATGTCTCCACCAACTAGCAAAAAGGAAACACAAGCTTTCTTGGGCGTTGTGGGTTTTTGGAGAATGCATATTCCAAATTACAGCATGATCGTAAGCCCTCTCTATCAAGTGACCTGGAAGAAGAATGATTTCAAATGGGGCCTTGAGCAACAACAGGACTTTGAACAGATTAAACAGGAGATAGTTCATGCTGTAGCCCTTGGGCCAGTCCGGGCAGGACAAGATGTAAAGAATGTGCTCTACACCGCAGCCGGGGAGAATGGCCCTACCTGGAGCCTCTGGCAGAAAGCACCAGGGGAGACCTGAGGTCGACCCCTAGGGTTTTGGAGTCGGGGATACAGAGGGTCCGAAGCCTGCTATACTCCAACTGAAAAAGAGATATTGGCAGCATATGAAGGGGTTTGAGCTGCTTCAGAAGTGGTTGGTACTGAGGCACAGCTCCTCCTAGCACCCCGACTGCCAGTGCTGAGCTGGATGTTCAAAGGGAATATCCCCTCTACACACCATGCAACTGATGCTACATGGAGTAAGTGGGTTACACTGATCACCCAACAGGCTTGAATAGGAAACCCCAGTCACTCAGGAATCTTGGAAGTGATCATGGACTGGCCAGAAGGCAAAGATTTTGGATTATCACCAGAGGAGGAGGTGACACGTGCTGAAGAAGCCCCACTCTATAACAAACTGCCAGAACATGAGAAGCAGTATGCCCTGCTCACTGATGGGTCCTGTCGCCTTTTGGGAAAGCACCGGAGATGGAAGGCTGCTGTATGGAGTCCTACACGACAAGTAGCAGAAACTGCTGAAGGAGAAGGTGAATCGAGCCACTTTGCAGAGGTAAAGGCCATCCAGCTGGCCTTAGACATTGCTGAACGGGAAAAGTGGCCAGTGCTCTATCTCTATACTGACCCCTGGATGGTGGCAAATGCCCTGTGGGGCTGGCTGCAGCAGTGGAAGCAAAGCAACTGGCAGTGCAGAGGCAAACTCGTCTGGGCTGCCACATTATGGCAAGATATTGCTGCCTGGGTAGAGAACCTGGTTGTAAAGGTACGTCATGTGGGTGCTCACATCCCCAAGAGTCGGGCCACTGAAGAACATTGGAACAACCAGCAGGTAGATCAGGCTGCCAAGATTGAAGTGGCTGAGGTGGATCTGGACTGGCAACATAAGGGTGAATTATTTCTAGCTCGGTGGGCCCATGACACCTCAGGCCATCAAGGGAGAGATGCAACATACAGGTGGGCTCATGATCAAGGGGTGGACTTGACCATGGACACTATTGCACGGGCTGTCCGCGAATGTGATACATGTGCTGCAATCAAGCAAGCGAAGCGGGTAAAGCCTCTGTGGTGTGGGGGGCGATGGCTGAAATATAAATATGGGGAGGCCTGGCAAAGTGACTACATCACACTCCCACAGACCCGTGAAGGCAAGCACCATGTGCTTACAATGGTGGAAGCAACCAGTGGCTGGCTGGGAACATATGCTGTCCCCCACGCCACTGCCCGGAACACTGTCCTGGGCCTCAAAAAACAAGTCCTGTGGCGACATGGCACCCCAGAGAGAATTGAGTCAGATTATGGGACTCATTTCCGAAATAGCCTGATAGACAGCTGGGCCAAAGAGCATGGCATTGAGTTGGTGTATCACATCCCCTATCACGCACCAGCCTCTGGGAAAATTGAACGGTACAATGGACTATTAAAAACTACACTGAGAGCAATGGGGGGGGTGGGACATTCAATCACTGGGATCCATATTTAGCAAAAGCCATGTGGTTAGTCAACACGAGGGGATCTGCCAATTGAACTGGCCCTGCCCAGTCAGAAATCCTGCATACTGTGGAAGGGGATAGAGTCCCTGTAGTGCACATAAAAAATATGCTGGGGAAGACAGTCTGGGTTCTTCCTGCCTTAGGCAAAGGCAAACCCATTCATGGGATTGCTTTTGCTCGAGGACCTGTGTGCACTTGGTGGGTGATGCAGGAGGGTGTAGGAGTCTGGAGATTCGAGGAAGTTCATTGTTTCATATGAGCTGTCATTACCAGGCTCTTTACAATTCATTTCATGTGACTGTAGATATGCAAGCTTCAACAGTGTTACAGAGGACATTCTTTTTGACTTGGTTCAAGACCTTTAAGCCTTTTTGATGAGCTATTCAAGAAAATGTTGATTTCACCCAAGTTTCAATGCTCATGGTAATATAGTAACTTTTAGAAATCATAAGTCTACAAAATATTTAGCCAAATTACAACAATGAAATGGATTACCAATTTGCCAAGAATTCAGCAATCCATGAACTTTTGTGGTTTGCTTCATATTCTTTATAATGGTTTGGTAGCTCCTCCTTCCCTGGTATTCATTTTATTGACCATTCCCCTTTAAATCAATTACTTTACTTTATTTTTTATCTGCCTAAAGTGCCTCTAAAGAACTACTTAAACACTTTTGTTTCCCATGTCACCCAAACTATTAGCCAGAAAAGATTTTCAATTGGTTTTAAATTATGCTAAGCAAAGTAGACTAGCACTTTAATAATATCCTCTTAAGAGAAGCAAGAGGCAGAGGGAGGCACAGACAAGATTTTCTGGATGTATCTTTCCTGACTCCGACATTCTCACAAGCAAGTTTCCTGGGATACTGGTTGTTATCCAGTCATAAATTTATCTCTTCCCTTGTTAATGATTTTCACACATCTTCTATTAAGGAAGGCTCAAAAGTTCACTTGAAAAATGCTGATTATTTATATTTGTTCAAGTAGCTTGTGGATAAATCTTGACAGAAATGTATATATAATACACAGTTATTGGATACTTTTAGCAACTGTAAATTAAAATAAAAAGTATAAATGGTCAGGACTGAATGTGCTAATACATGAATTTCAGCTTGGGTTTTGTGTTTTCTTTTTTTTCTTTGTAGTTTCTTTAATGAGTTGCAATACATTAAGCACAGAAAAAAGAATTCATAAATTTGGGTTAATTCAAAAATTTCCCTTCATTTTTGAGCTGTCACAGACTGTTCATTTACCTTAGCTCACTTCCTTGCCCAGCTATTTCTTTCCTGTACAACTGTCTTTCCAAATATTGTATATTTATGACAGAATAAAGTACTTCTATTCTGAAAGAAAAAAAGAAATATAATAATTTTGAAAAATACATGAGTGAGGATGGTGACATTTACATGTGCTTTCTGTTAGCTTTCTTCGTTCCCCACCTTCATTTTTAAAAAAAGAATTACAAAAAATTAAAACAAATGAGCCATACTAGGTCAAAGTTATCTGTACTGTAACTGCATTAGCATCAAATATGAAACATACATGAATATAAAAACAGATCTATTGGTACTGCTATAACATTCCATATGGGAAGTCAGTTGCTCGTAATATGTGTACCAAATTACTACTTTCTGTAATTAACCTCAACCATCAACAGTATCATTTAGCATATGCTTCACTTTAAACATTTGAAATAAGACTAGTCATATAGCAAAAGCTAAACTCATGCCAAGAAATTTTATGGAGCAGGGCCATAAAGAACCCCTACAGAAGTAGTTGAACAATTACCTTAAAGAATCACTTGTATGTGAAAGATAAACAGCTAAATAGTCAGAAAAATAAATCATCTAGTCCTATCTATTTAACATAGATGCACATATGGAAGATTGCCTTACTCTTCTCCCCAGCTCACTCTGCTCCTCTGTTCTTGAGGTACCCTTCACTTTGTGCTGATCTTTCCTATTGAGCTTTGACCATTTGTCAGAGCTTCCAAAGCTTACAAAAACTCTCCCTGCAGTGCTGAAGACATCCCACTGCTGACACCACATGTCACTGGCTTGAGCAGTAGAACTGACTTAATTTAAATGCAGAAAAAACAAGCTGAGAGAATGTAAGAAGTGAAGCTAAACTAAGCTGACCTAAACTAAGCTCTGCTCTATTACTCCCTCTTCCTTCAAAAGATTTTTTTGATGTTTTTCAATGTCTTATATAATCTTTCTGATTAGCCATTTGCTTTTAACATCCCATAGATGTTCTTCCAGTTGGTCTCTGGGTCTCATGATCTTTGGAATAATGAAGGGTGTCAGTATATGTAAAGGTACTGACAAGCAGAATCATATAACAGGGAAAACACTCCTGGAAAATGTTGCATTGCAAGTAGTTGCTATTGATACCCTTGATCGAAAATGAGGCATAAATTCTAAGGTGTTTTAAATAGTACATTTTTCTAAACACCTTTGTGAACAGTAGCAGAAAGCATATGCTAGCAGAATAGATACAACACATATTCAATTACTGGGAAAAAAAATCTGTCTGAAAGCGTGTAATTTATGTCATTTACTTCATTTATTAAAGAAAGGGACACAGATACCTTTGAACTATACTTCCATGACAGATATGTATTTATGTGATTAATCGTTCCTAGGAAGGAATAATTTACTAACAGGTGAACAACAAACTTCTGAACATGATTGACCTTTGGGAAACAAAGAATGTTGTCTTTGGAGGACACCATAGCTGTAATATACTTGTAGAGAGTGGGAAGAAAGAGGCTGGCTACATAGGCTGCCTGAGTCATAACAAAATGCATTAAACTGTCATTTTGGAAGCTCTTCCTCCTTCTAATGAGTCAGTTCCAGAGTACAAAGTATAGTAATTCAGAAGAGAAATGCAAAAATGTAGTAAGCTGCATATTAAGTTTCAAATTAAAGATATGTCCTTAAATGTGAGTCAGGAAAGTCAGGAAAGGCTTATGATATGTATGACTACGTGACAAGGCCGGTAAGAATCTGCATTTTTGTGTCCATTGTTTCCACAATATAATGAATAACATTTTTATAATGATCTGAAAATCAGTCTTGTTTCCTTAAAGTATGACAAATAAACAAATGCAATGTAATATTACTCTCACCCCTCTAAATCTAGTTTGCTTTCAGATTTTCAATGCCAAGGGCACTTTTTTTGAAAGCAAGTGGCACTATACTTATTATACTCTAAAAAAAAATGTATTTACAGGAAGCATTTTTATTAAAGCTATTCATAGTTTCAAAACCTTTAAGCAGGCTAGATGTAACATAACCAATAATGTTCATTTATAGCTCAAATCCCTTTCAAGACAAATACAGTACTTCCTGTTAATCTCTTCAGTACTTTATTGAACTATGCTTGGCCTGTGTCAGGTACTTCAAGGTTAACAGCACAGTTTATTTAATCAAGTGGCCTTGTCTTGTTACAGGTCTCATACCTCATGCCTTGCAAAGAGATAAGAAAAGATATTTTAAAATAGTCATGACATTTTATAAGACTTTTACTCTTCAAAGTTTTGATAATACTCAAATAGGAAATAAGAACATTATATTCTCTGTTTCTTTAAATCCCATTGAGCAATGGTTGAGAATTTGAAGGTCTATGTCAAACAATGGGTGCAATATGTCAGCTTTGTTAAATACCAGGTAAAATCTAGGTCTGGTTACCTTGCCCATGTTTATAATCGCTACCATTAGAGATGGTACCATTATATTATTTTTTTAATTTAAATTTTTGTTGTAGGCTACTGCTGTTTTAAATAACCAATTTTCAACAAGAGCTAAGTTCAAACCTATGGTTTTACAGCTGCTGTTTATTAAGAACTGGCACTTTAAAGGTACAGTATTGAAAGATTAACAGTGAATTACGGCACAGCCTGCACATTAAACCACCAGCTTGTGCAGCAAATGTTACAGACAGTCTGCAACCTGAAATATTAATACCTCAGTGCTGTGGAGATTACATTAATTACAGTCACTCAAAGAATGCAATAATTAGACTGGTTTAGAGTAGCCACTAAGGTCAGTTTATACAAGTAATTTTTCACCTTCTACAAAGCTCCATGAATATATCAACTGATCATTGACCTGTATTTTCTGCTCAAAGTTGTGTTGTTTTGAAAGGAAAATAATAAGAGTGGTGGGCCTGTGACAGAATGAAGTTCCATTGCTGCAAAGTCAGGCATGTTCTGGCACCAAATTTCATCAAAAGTCAATATGCAGCCACGAATGTTAATGAGACTTCTTCATGGCTGCAAAGTCTATCCTGCCTGTTAACACAAAAAGTTGCTGTGAGAACATGGATGTTACTGGAATGCTCCCAAAGCATTTTGTATGTTGCAAGGTGCTTCCAAAAGTACAAGAAAATTTGGGAGTACAAGCTGGGCTGCAACTCTGTGTTCTGTAGAAGATTAAGGCTAATGGAATTGATTGTATTGAAAATGCAAAGTCATATTTCTGTACTGGTTTTGAATTAATAGTACATTCTGTATTACATTACCTTTTCTGTTCTATCCCTGCTATAGTAGTTTCTATGAACGACAGGCATTATGAGAATATTTACATGGGTAATTAAGTATGCATAGGAATTAGGAATTTATTACTTTCCTTAAATGTTCGAGCAGCTTTTCTTGTAAGGAATTTGCTACAATCATAGTTCTCAATTTATATTTTTGCTATATAAAACTCCTGCTTTCCCATGAAGTAGGAAGTCTTGGTCTTACGGTGTGCTGACCCCTCTTTACTGGTGAGAAAAGCCTCACTGACATATATTTCAGTAATAGGATAATCAGCTAGAAGGTAAGTTAAACGAATTACTCAAGGAGATATTAAGGTAACAGCAAAAGGTGAAAAAAGGAGAGTTCGGTTACAATAAAATCAAGGTGTCAAGAATAAAATTAATCAAGGCACCAAGAAGCTTGAAGGAAAGAAAATTTTAATTGTCTATGTGCCTGCGCCAAGACTATAGGTGATAAACAAGAGGAATTAGAACTGCATGTTTATGAGCATAAATCTGCCTTAATTGGTAGTACTGAAACCTGTGGGATTCACATTATTGGACTGTTAAGATCAATGGTTATAAATCACTTATAGATTAAGTGAACAAAAGAGGAGAAGGAGTGGTGTTCTGTCTGAAATGTTGTACTAATTAATCTGAGGTACTGAAAAGTCTGAAGTAAACAATGTTGGATAACTTCATGTTATAATTCACATGACAAGCACTGGATAAGTTATCTATAGAGTGATGCTGCTGTTTCTAAAAGTATTCTTTAGTTTTATGAGAGACCATTGTTTCTGACGTAGCAGAATTTGACATTAGATATTGTGACAGTTAAAACCAGTGTGATCACAGGAATAAAAGTAATTTGTTTAGATGTGCTTTATTTGAAATCCAAACTATTAATAAACATAGCTGATACCAAGATGGACCGGTCAGATGTCCAGTCTTAGAAAGCGTTCTACACAGAAGTAGGTAGAACAATAAATACTTAAATGAATGAATGACAACTGTACTACATTCCATTAGTGAAAAAGTAATAAATTTTTTTAAAAAAAAAATTATTCAAACTGAAATTAAAGCATCTGTCAAAAAACAAAATCCTATAATATAGCAAGTGATAATAAGGAAAGGGAAAATTGTGATAAGAAAATTTGAACTGTAGAAATTTGTAAGTAAAACAAATAGCTAATTAAAGAAAACCCTCAACTGCTTGCAATGTTAAGAGAAATAAACTCCACTGGCGTCAATATGCTTAGTCACAAGTCAGCCTGAATGCAGAAACACTATAGGCCATTTGTTAGCTAAAAAGCCTTACCTTCAGTGTTGGAGGGCAACGGCTTGCAAATAACTACTTCCATGTTCAGAAGAAAAGTGTTTGATTTCCTTTCCTGCTCAGCCTGAACTATCAAAAAGTTGAGCCTGTGTTTTTAATCCTACTACTCACTATTTTTTACCACTAGCACCCAGGTAAAGCAAAGTGATAATGTAATAGTACTACATGGCTTCTATTCTCAATATAGTAAATTTACACGAGTTGCCATATGAACTTGCTATATTTAAATGCAAGAGTCTCTGGTCTTCATTGACTTATCTCTTGTTGACATGTACTAAGGAATCATCTGCATGATACTGGACTGTCATAGAAGGATGTCTTAGCATTGCCAGCAACAATGCAGAGAAGGCAAGCGTGTTCAGTTTGTATGTCTGTATTTCAGGAAGGTCTAGATGTAATATTCATGTGATAATGACAATAAACATTCTAATTCTGCTCCTAACTCTAAAACATGTTAAGTGACACCTATTAACATAAAAAATTTTAAATTGGCACACATGTTTATACCATTTTTAAGAAGGAAGTAGGAAGAATGTGGAAATTCTTGAACACTAGTAAAAGCTAATGCTGTGTCAATATTTAGAAAGGGTAAATTAACCTGGGTAATAGATCTGGTTAATTATAGGCCTGTCAGCCTGATATCGATCCTGAAGAAAATAATGGAGCAGCTGGAACAGAGTTTGATTAAAAAAGAATTAAGAGGAGTTGATATAATTAATGTCAATTAACATGGACTTATGAAACCTAAGTCTTATCACTTCAATTTAGTATCTGCTTTGAATACAACTGCAAATTTGGGGGATGCACATAATCTCTGACTTTGAGTCATTCCATTTTGATGCAGTGAGTGTAACAATACAAAATCCTCTTGGTGTACATTGTATGGAATAAAATCTGATTAGCAGTGAGTCTTGAAGGATTCAGTAGGATTTGTTTCTTGGTCCACCAGTAATAAAAATATATAATAAAATTTCACTGGTAAATTTTGTATGTAACAAACACCAATTCATTAAATCATAAACAGTGAAGATCATTGACATAAACAGTCACTTGTAAACTGACTGAATGACAATACGACAGATGTAATGTGAATTAGTCAAGCAGAAAAATGTAGTACATGCTGACAAGATGCAGAATCATTCAGAGAAGCACTGATTATGAAAAAAAATCATTGTTATTAAACTGCAATATATGCTAAATATGTTTGTCATTGTGGCCCAAACTTTGACAGTGAATGAATGAATGAATGAATGAATGAATGAATGAATGAATGAATGAATGAATGAATGAATGAAACCTTTCCCATGAGGAAACAATCTAATTGGAGTAGAATTTCAACTACCTCTATGTCAAGTATATATCTCTGGTTTTGACATGGATATGACTGGAATACTGAGTCCAGTTATGGTGTCTGTACTCCATGTTTTCTTCAAAAAATAGTATCGAAAATCTCAATAGTTCAAAGAAAAGTCAAATTATCCAAGAGTTCAAATAAGCACATTGAACAGGTCTTCCAAAACTGTTTGCTTGTAACATTCCTTTCATATTCTTGTAAATAATTTTCTATATGGATAGCAGTGTAAATTTGTACATACCCAATACTTTTTCCTCCCAACTCCAATTCCTACCCTCTAATTTATATTCATGACTGGTAACTTTTCCTTTTTCCCTTTTGTCATATAGGTAAAGACAGACTTGAAAGGAGCTCAATCTATTTAGCTTATCAAGGAAAATATTAGGAGTGACACAATCACAGTCTATAGGTGCCTACTGAGGAAAAGAAGTCTCATTAATAGAGTGTTCTTCAATCTAAGGGAGAAGAATTAAGAGAGAAGCTACATGGGTTATGTGAATTCAGACCAAAAATAGGACACAGGTTTTAATGTTAGATAGTAATTAATTACTGGGACAATTTACTAAGACTATAACAAATTTTCCATTTCCATGGAAATTTATAAATCAATATTCAACTTTTTTTCTTCTTTCTTTTTTTTTTCCTGATGAAACATGTAGTAGTTCAAGCACATCTATTAGATATGAAATAAGTATGATTATCAGTAAATTTTGTTTTCCAAATTATGTGAGAGGTCAGGCAAGGTAATCACAGTGATTCATTCTAGCTGTAAAATGTTTGAATATTTGAATACAGATTAGTTTCTGTCAAAGTGACAACACATGCCAGTCTGGCCCATTTCAAAATTACCTGCTGTGCACATATCTTTAGAGTTGAGTTCCACTGAATGCTTGTGGTTTTTTTGGTTTGCTGATGGGAAAATAAGGGCTTTTTTCTTGTTAGTATAATCTTTGATGTTAGGTCAACACCAATAAATGGAAAAAAAAAAATTCCAAAGTTCTTCCCAAGTTCTGTTAGTTACTTTTGACTGTGAAGCCAGTGAAGAACTTATGTGTGATGATAGGGGAATGACTTATATTCTTCACTCTCGTAGGAGTGAGGCCATATTCTGACCATTCCAAATGTCACAGACACAAACTTAAATATTCTTTTAATACATTTATGTTGCAAGAAATACATAGTTGGAATACAGTCACAGTTGGACTAATCTATTCAGAAATGGTGTTGTAAATTTCTTATTTGAAGAAGAAGGTTAGTATTGTGGCTTCGGAAAGAGTGGCTGGAAAGCGGCTTAGCAGAAAAGGACCAGCAGGTAGTGGTCATCAACAGCTGGCTGAACATGAGCCAGCAGTGTGCTCAGGCGGCCAAGAAGACCAACAGCGTCCTGCGTTGTATCAGGAATAGTGTGGCCAGCAGGAGTAGGCAAGTGATCATACCCCTGTACTTGTCACTGGTGAGGCCACACCTCAAGTACTATGTGCAGTTTTGGGCCCCTCACTATAAGAAGGACATCGAGGTGCTGGAGCGTGTCCAAAGAAGAGCAACAAAGCTGGTGAAGGGTCTGGAGAACAAGTCTTACGAGGAGCTGCTCAGGAACTGGGGTTGTTTAGCCTGGAGAGGGTGTTCAGCTTGGAGGCTGAGGGTAGACCTTATTGCTCTCTACAACTACCTGAAAGGAGGTTGTAGTGAGGTGGGTGTTGTTTTTTCTTCCCAAGTAGCAAGTGATAAGGTGAGAGGAAATGGTATCAAGTTGCATCATGGGAGGCTTAGATTGGATATTAGGAAAAATTCCTTCACTGAAAGGGTTATCAAGCATTGAAATAGGCTGCCCAGGGAAGTGGCTGAGTCACCATCTCCAGAGGTATTTAAAAGATGTGTAGATGTGGTGCTTAGGAACATGGTTTAGTGGTGGACTTGGCAGTGTTATGGTTATGTTTGGACTGGATGATCTTAAAGGTCTTTTCCAACCTATGTGATTCTATTAACTGGATAAGAGGAATTCATTTGGGTTCATTCATGAGTAACAGTTAATTCACATATGAACTCTGCCATAATTTTGCTCAGTGTTTTAATCTTACTGCACTGTTTATTCACTGCATGCAACTGAATAGCCCTTTGCTGTCCGACAGATCCAGCTGTGATATTTTCATGAAGCAGAATGTTCATGTCTGGCCAGCAAGCTTTGCAGGTATGGAAATTTTACTTTACCTTATTTGTAGTTTCTCTTCATTGAAGCAATCATAAATATAAAAATTTGTCAGAAAGAAATATTCTCCCAATCATTCCCACAGACTTGAATGCTTTGGCCCACTAAAGAGGTCAGAAATGAATTTTGTCTTTATTTGACAAGCATCAGCATGACAACCCAATGTGGCTACCATTCTTTAATTAGACAAATCAAAAGATTTTCAGTAAAGGTTGTCTTTATGATCGTTTGTCTGATATTGTTGATTATCTGTGTATGTGTTAGAGAAAATTGCTAATGTGACCTATAATTAATTGACTAATTCAGTAAGAATGTATCAGAGTGCATTGGTGGGTACGAGATAGGAGACTAGATCATTTCTTTCCATGGAGTGTTTGGCCTGTTAAGACTTACAAAGCACATCACAGTGCTTTCTCTTTGTGCATATTTGGTACTGTAAGAAAAGCAGAATCAAAATTCTGCACCATTCTAGTCATTAGTATTATCCCTTTCAAGGATTTTAGGGTGTGTTTGAGTAGGGCTTATGAAATGTTCATAGCTCCAAATTTGTAGTGCTATACATTGAATATTTATATGTCAAGTACAGTAGAAACATGAAGATAATGTCAGTTAAGATTTATTCTGTCACACAAGAAAACTATTTGCTCTGATATAAACTGTGGCTTGCATATATTGAAAAAGGGGGAACACAAAGCCACAAGACGAAGTAGCAATACAAGCTCCAAATGCACAAATTACAATGCAAAGCCTGGAAAAAATTTATTAGCTTGGTCTTTTTAGTAGAACTGCTCCATCTCTATCTTTCAGCTAGGCTTTGAAATGTAGTGCAACATTCCACTTAGTACCTGTTCCACCTGAAATTCTCTTACACACATTTTTGCATTAGGTTGGTCGTTGCTGTAGTGTATTTCATTGGATTATTTGATATCATCTTAGTGGGAAAATTCTCCAGATAGATGGGTTTGTTCATTTTATGTATCAAATAATTTTTGTTATTTTGCTCATTAATTTCAAGATGAAAATAAGTGTTTAATTACGGAACACATGATTGTCATGAACAAAAAATGATTATTTATCTCACTTTATCCTAAAGATACACAAATAATTGTAGTGCAAATTTTCTGTTTATCAAACATGTAATTAAATCTTTACAGATAATTATATGCACATATCTATAATATATTCATAACAAATATCAAAACAAAACTACAGTTAATGAATGTTCACACCACAATCATTATATTTGCTTTATTTAATATACAGTTAAAATGAATGCATTTGTAATTGCTTATTCTTCAGACAGATTAACTCCTGCCTCTATAATCCTTCTACTATGCAGTCTTCAGAATGAAGCTTCACAGATGCACTGAGAAATCTGGCAGTTCAGTATTATTTACTTCCACAGGGGTAAAAAGACCATGTTAACCCTTACTGCATCTTGCTATCAGCTATGCTATATTTGACATTAGATATGTTGGTCTTGTAAAAGTAAGACTTTCAGACTGAATCAGAGATACTGAAGGGGAATTCAGATATCTGAAAAAAAGGTTCTGAATCCTTTCTGCGTTGCCGAATACTCAGATATGGATGCAACGTGCACACTGTTTGACAAATATACTTTCAGAGATTACTTTTGTTATTGGGAATCCTGTTTATGTGTCGCTATATTGACACCACAGACTTCAGTCTGATACTGAGCCACATTCTCAGATGCCATAAAAGATAACTTGTTTTTGTTGAAGTTGTAATAATGCTAGTAAGCATGCTGACCTGGTGAATGTATATGTAAAATGCCATTATCCATTTCTACCCTCAAACATCTGAAGTTGTGCACAGGGTTTTCTTGCTTAGCAAAGGAAAAACGGAAGTTTTAAATTACCTGCATAGCGCTGTCTGCTCATAAGATCAAAGCCTACAGGTGCACATCAATGTGCAGCTGTGGGGTTCTGAATATATTGATGTACATATACATACACACGTATACATACTCATGTAACTTTGTTTATAACTCCTGAAAAATCAGCTTTGCCTTAGGTTAAAGTGAAGTATAATTCAGTTAAGATGTAGTCTTAAGGTATTATTGGATAAAAATAAGATTTAATAGAGGATTCCAATATAAATCTTAAAAATCTGTTTCCAAGAAACTCTAGAATACATTACAAAAATACTGTAAATAAAAGAAAGGTAATACAGCTTTGTCCATATGTTATATTTCATATATTTATTCTAAAGTCATTTAAAGCAGGGGCAGGTGGGCTTGAAATTGTCAATGAGACTCTTAATGTCTTATATATTCTAATGTGTAAATGTGAGCAACATGCATGTTTGATCAAACGTCTGGCACTGCTCAAGGCAAGTCTCATAAGGATTGCTAGGTTTTATTTATTTTTCTTTAAAAAATAATCTTAGAGGATAAAATAAGTGTAATGTTAAGTATGAGAACAATATCAAGCTGTTAGAAAGTTATGGTCATGTCAAAATTGTATCCTTTCTCTTCTCCCACAGCCCTGTTATTTTTATACTGGATTATAAAACCAAAACCAAAACGGGCTTTATTGATTTACACTCTGATATCTGCTAAAAGTAACTGAAGTATAGCATAGTTTGCCCATCAGCACAGAAGTCAACATGGCATTTTAAAAATAAGAAGTAAACCCTTCAGAATTAGCTGGATTCAAGTCATATACATAGCAGCAGAATATAGCAGAAATGTCAGTGTGAGGGTAATGTCAAATATTTTGTTGGTTTGCTTCTGAAATGTAAAAAATAATATTTTAGAAAAATTGTCTTCTATCTCAGCATACTGCTAAAGTTTATAGTCAGTGCAACAGGGCATGCTACAGTAGTGAAAATTAAACGCAACTGTTCCTCCTGATATAATTTTACTTTCCTTCACCTGGCTGATAACATAGCTCCAGACTGCCAACATTTTCCCCCTCACCTGTCATTCAGACCATGCTACTGCTCTCCTTTAATCCCTTTCCCCTCAGATGCAATGAATCACAAGGTGCACCGGTTTGACCTGACAGGGATCAGTTTAATCACATTAAGTTTCTTCCAGTCACTGATTCTATATAGACATGACCAAGGGTTCTGATAAACAGATATTTCTCCTCTTGAGAAGACCTAATCCTTGAGACTTACTAGCATTTCCTCTTCTATGTTACATTTAAGTCAGAGCACTGCTGAAAATATTGAGGTGAGATTAACTATGGCCTGCAGCTGTAGCATTAGCAATGCTCAACGTAGCAAAGAATCTTAACACACTCATTAATATCAGTGGTTCTGCAGAGCAAGAGGCTTTTAACAGAAAGGATCAAGATTCATTTGTTCACTTGCATAACACTAATTTCAAAATGTACATCTATAGCATGTAGATAATATGCTAGGTAAACTGCATACATATATTCTAATTCATTAGGTTTTTGTAATGTTGCTACTCATCTTCACTCTCCATCCTGTATTAATTAACATAGCAAAGCCTACAGCTGACAAAACAATAAACAGTTATGAAATTTTCAGATTAATCTTTACAATTTTTTCTTGTCCCAGTAGAATGCCAGTAAATGTAGCTGACTGAATCCAAATGGTCAACCTTTCAAAGCAACCACTTGGTTTTCAACGTCCACCCTTGACCCTTCATTAAGGTAGTTATGTTGTGATTGTCACAGTTAAATAGACAAGTGTAGATCCAATATGTAAGATAAAATGCAGGTGTTATCCAGCCTTTTCTCTGTAAAAATGCATTAATTCTTCAAAGACAAGTTTCTTGATCTTTGTTTTATGTCAAGTTCCCTTTTAAACAGGCCTTTCAGTGAAAGAGGTCTTCAAATGGCCTTTGAGACACTTTCACTGTGTTACAGTTAAACAAAGTGTTGTCACAGTAAAGGAGAACTAAGGAAGAGCTTCTTTTGCTCATAATTATTTGTCTTGTGCAGATCTCCAAAGTGATGTGGGAATGTCACCTGTGGGTTAGTGAAAACTAATTTTAAGCAGAAAGAACTAAATAAATGGCTGGAGACTCAGGTAGTATCAATTCCAGAGCTTCATTGACTTTTGATCCTTCATGTATGAAGTTGTCTCTTTGTTCTTGCTGTTCAGTTCTAATTAAAAGGAAAACTCAACATTTTCAGGAGAAAACAAATATGCTTATTAAGGCCTGATTTTTGTTCCAGAAACAGCAGGAAAAGAACCCAAACACTTATCAGTATGTTAAACATTTTTAAAGAAAGAGTGGTACTTTTCATTGTAGCAATTACCAGCTTCACAACAGTCTTTTTTTTTTCCATCCATTTTTGCTTCTAGCTCCTTTCAGAGTATGCCTTTGCTAGCACAAACATCATGACATAAGTAGCTTTGTAGATGTAATCTGATTACCGTTTAAAACACTGAGATGACCTTTGTTCCACCTCTGTGAAAAATGTATTCTACTATATATAAGCCTGGGGTTTTTTTACTTCTCTTATTGGCTCCCTATGGAAATTTTCTTCCTCATATTTTTCAACGTGAATGCCTCAGAAATAACAATACTCCTACCGAGCCATCAAGACATTCTGAAGTGCAGCTGTCTCATTTCCACATTCCTTTGGCTTCATCTTTGATGACAAATTCACCTCCTGTTTATACACCTCCTACAGCTTAAATTAGTCCTGCTTTAACTGTGACAGTTCTTTCACATAACTGTCCTCCTAAAACAGTTTATAATGCAATCCACAGCCCCATCTTCTAATATTGTATAACTACTTTGTTCTCCTTACAATATTGAACCGTGTTCAAGATGTCAAGCCTCAACGTGTACAATGGATGAAGGCTATACCACATCCAATCTACCAAATCTCTGCTTTGCTTCCTAAGTATCAATACACCACAGTCCTTATTTCTGTCTCTGACTTTTTTATTCTCAACCTCTGGTTCTTTCAGTGTCCATTCATTTAAATGAAGAACAAAGAAACAAAAGAAACAAACAAATTGGTTGTTGTTGTTACAAAGGCCTTTAGTTCTACTGCTGTTGCCATTTGAAAGAGTCTTTTTATCTGACATGTTTCAGTGTAGAATGCCATAAGGTAATCAGATATTTTATATTTTTATGTCTGTTATCAATTTGGTGAATTTTATAGGTGAAAAGTTATGGAATGATTTGACCCAGCCAGAAGATCTTGGGAATCTGCGGGCACTTTATTATTCGAGGTCTCAGATAATCTTATGTCAGTCAGTGAAAGAGTAACTTAGCTGTTCACCCCCACTCAATCTATTAATCAGGACACGATAGGCAAACAGAAGGAAGATAATTAAAGAGAAACATTAAAGACACTCCAGGGCACAGAGAGAGTGGTACAAAGTTTAAAAAATTAACACTGTATCAGATGACATTCAGATGTAGATTTGTGTGGGGTTTACACAGTCTCTGCTACTGTGTTGAAGAAGAATTATAATGAAATTGAATTAAAGATTTGCAGATGCAAAAAGAAAGAAGAAACTTAAAGAATAAAAGGTATGATACTACTGATGATGTGGCTGGAACATATGGCATGGGAGCAAGGCAGAAAGAGAGAGAGAGATATGATTCAAACAAAGCCTGACTTTTGACAATGAGCAGAACAAATACACGTGACAGGCAAGTGCAGAAGAGTGGACTGTGTGTGATCAGGACCAAACTTTGGATTTATCAGGAAAGATTGTAACAAATAATAGAAAACATGCATTCAAAAAAAAAATTCATGCTCATTCAAATCTCCTAGTTCAGATTTGAATAAGGAATTGAGAGACTGATTTATTCTGTTTTTCTATATTACAACCTCTGTTTTATGTAGTAGTAGTAATAGATATCTATGAATAACTGCAAAGGTGGAAATATGTTTGACTTCTCACTTATGTTAAATATAATAAAAATTTTCTTTAAGTATTTACTAATCTTGTTGTTCCCAAAAGATATCTTTCTTTCATTGTTATATACTATCATATTCACTTTCAGCCTTTATTTCCGTTTAACACTTTGTGGAGAAATAAGTTACTGACTGAGAGAAGAAATCCTACCTAAGAGATGGTAATATAATTTTCATATTTTTCCAGATTTTTTTAAAATACTGTTTTGGACTGATGGCTACTATTTAATAGCTAAAAAATGAGAATAGAATGATGTGAATATATGAATTCGAAACTCTTTTATTTATCTTAGATTTGTAACATTTATATTTTATCTTAGTTGTTGACAGAAGAAATCTAGACATTCTAAAATACCAAAGCTATTTCTCAGTAGCATATTCTTCAGCCAAGGCATATGCTCAGCCTAATTAAATTTGTTTTCAGTAACCCTCTCCCAGAAAACAGAAAACCCCAACTCAAACTGAGAATGAAAAAATAGGACTCTTTGTTCATACAATTATTTCCTTACACGATTTAAAATAAGATACACAAATTTACCATTATACAATAACCACCCTTCCAGCTATAATTCTCAAGTTTGTCTCAGTGATTCTAGTGAGATAGAGTAATTTCACACATAGCACATACTCGATGTTGCAACTTTCTTAGAAGATGCTTTATATGTTCTAGGTTTACAAAAATGTGCGCAAAGACCTTTATTTTGGAAGAGAACAATATGCAGAAAACCTGAAAACAATTCTTTTTAAAAAGAGTGTATTTTAAAACTTGTGTGGCATACCATACCTCAGGTTCATAATCAGTGGTAAACTGCTAGAGCAAACATTTTTAAATTTCTGTATCCAATGCACAGAAAAATTATGCAGACATTCGTCCAGTCGTATGCCTCTAACATCTATTGTCTTCACATTGTAAGCATCGGTTGGATCAGAAAACAGCCCAGACTCCAAAAATTACTTAGTTATAAAAACAGAGGATACCACAAAACATTTCCTTTTTTTTTTCCTACAACAAACATGCCTGTACTTTCTCATCCTTCAAAGACAGAAGGCTTTATTTGGCTCAAATCCTGAGCAATAAATTGTACTTGAGCAAAGGAAGCCTGAAATGAATTCAGATGTCAAGTAAAGTAGTGACCTCTTGCTACTGGCTAGGTACATTCAAGGAAAAACTACTTAAACTTTGTACTTGTTATTTATTGGGAAGTTACATAAAAGTGAAACACAAGTCCAGTTTCATCTGTATTATTCTACCTTTTGCATTAAGACAGAATCATAGCCCTATACATTCAGATAAATCCCTCCTACATGTTTATAAAGACAATATTTTTTTCCCAACTCATATAGTTGTAATTCAGAAGCAATTCTTTTAAGTGGTATTCTCACTAGAATAAAATTAACATGAGTAGCTAGAAAATGGGACATATGATTGAAAATTGTAAGAGATCTTTAAGATCAGGAAATAATTTATCCTAATTCACTAGCTCACCTACCAAAATAATCAACTCTCTCAGGCATATATGGAAAAAAACTATGTATTTTTATCTTGGAAGTGTATATCTACATCACCTATTGGATGACTTCCTACTTACAGAATTTCCTATAAAACCTTTTATCCCTGTCCAAAATTATAGTGTTGTTGAAATCTTGATTTTGAAAATTACACATGTACAAAAATAACTGTATGACTGGATGCCTGAGCTGTGATTGGACTAGAACTGTCCACACAAGATGCATAAGAGGCCAGATGTTCATTTAGTAGAAAACTAAGGATGAAACTGAAATGATAAATTCCTGAACTGAACTGGAAGGGATTGTCTTCAGATAATAGTAACTCTGTGCTACCCTTAAATCCCAGTCAAATTCCATGGAAAACTTAATACCTTTATTATTAGTTTTACACTAATATACTAAAAGCAGAACTTGGCAAACTGTCATCAGATCATTTACAATAGCAAAAACTGGGAAGGTTTATGCTTTAAGCAACTTAGGAATTGTATTAATTTCATTGCAGAAGTGCCTATGCCAAATACTGAACTACCCAAGCTCTTCTTTAAATATGCATATAGAGTACAACTGTGTTTATATATGAAGAGGTAGTAGACTAAACAGAGGTCTCAGCAGCAATACCCTGGGATAATACAGGCAAACTTGAATTCTTTGTTATATACTAAGGAAAGTGGTTTGCACGGTGAACATGATTTCAGGAAGCATCTGAAATTCATACTTATCTCTTGAGGGTGAAATCACCTTGTTCTCCTAGGTTCATTTGAAAGCAGTGCAATTTGTTGTTGAACTACAAACAAAAATGAGTTTCTTTATCTTCACTTTTATATTCTTTTTACCAATATTAGTTCCTTGAGCTGTTTGAAACCTCTGGGCTTATAGGTTTTATCAGCATTTTGAATGAATAGCAAACTAGAATAATACACCTCATTGGCATGGAATAATTTTTACTTTATATGGAGTGAACATGATTCTTATTCATTTCTGAATGTTAAAACATCCAGCATAAAACAGTTACAATCCTCAGATGTATGCACTATTCTTGCAAGGTATTCCATATGCCCTAGAGACAACTGATTCTGTAAATCAACATTTCCTTTATCTCAAATATTCCCACTAAACCAATTTCAGATCTTGTTTTCATCTTATTTTTTTATTTTGCTACTTCTCTGGCATAACTGTTAAGTTAGAATAAACATAGGTCCTGGACTGCAAAAATAACTACTTGTAGTTTGACGTAATGAATATACAACAATTGATTACTGCAGTCCTTATTTACCCATGGTCACAAAAGAGGTGTTTTGTCCGCAGGGTTAGAATGAAAAGTCAGTATGAAATAAATCTGACATTTCTAAATTCATTGTCATTTAGATGGCATCTAAAAAAAATTTATAATAGCATGCATAAAGGAATTGAGGCAGCCTTATTCTAGTGCATTAAGTAGCCTCTTACAACATTCTAGTCCAGTCCTCTGTTTTAATTCTCTTGTAATTTCGTATAAGTTATTGCATTTATGTTAGTCAATGAAAGGTAGCAAAATATTGTCTGTGTTGTCAGCTACTACAAAGATTTGTGACCACTTTAAGTATTCTAGCTTGTATCATAAAGGTATAAGAAGACTAATAGGAAAGCAATAGTGGAAATACATCATGAAAGGGACACATATTGTTTATAAAATATATTTTACATTATACAAAAGCATTGCAGGGAAAAGGCAACACTGTAAAACTGTTACAATAAGTAATACAGCTTGAAATTAAAACCTGTTGCTAATCAGACCTGTAAATAGCATTTGAGCAAAGGAATCCTGGGATATTAGAGCGTCTCTAGTTTCTAGTTTCTGAAACAGAAAGATCTGGTATTTCCCACTCATTACAGCTCTTCAAAATAATGGCTGCCAGAGCTTTTTTAGATTTCATTTCTTGAAGTACTATATCTAAATGCATATACGATGAGCATATGTGTGGATAATATTGCTCTGATCTTAATATGATTCAAAGGGATTATAGAGAGATCAGCAATGGAAACAGTAGAAAAATTAGGTGATTTTTGATCACTTAAGAATAAAAACAGGTTTGGGGACAAGAGAACTATTACCAGGACAGACACTGAAGTTAAATGCATTCAAGACTGCCATTTTCAAAAATGTTATGAAGACACAGAAAATGCTACAGTTTAAAATAAAATACAATAATCTATTAATACAATTATGAGTGAGACACTAGGTCTGCTAAACTCAGTGGTATATTTCAGCAAAACACTACTTCTTAGACATTTCTGGAATAGTTAAGTCTCTGCAGAAAATCACTGAGTTGTAGAGAACTGTTTATTTTATGCTGTGATAAGATGCTGAGGAAGATGAAATCTTGGCTAGCATTAAAAGCAATCAGATTAGTGAGATACAAACAGAAAAAAATAGGTGACATCAAAACAAATTCAGTGCAGTGAATTTGATGGTATATAACTCCAGTTTCAGCAAACTGGTTTGAAGATGAGATAAAGAACTTTGGACTAAGTATGTAATTAACTGAAGTCAGTAAAGAGATTTGAGTCAGAGCTGAACTTTGTTGAAAGATAAAATTTCTTTAATTGTCATAACTTGAATCAACTGGAAGCTACAGTTACCAGGGAAATGGTAAGTCTGATACAGATAAAAATTTGGTAGAGGAAACAAAAATGCCTAAGAACTATTATATGAGGGTTAGGAAATATGAAGAAGTTGAAGATTACTTGACTAAAGTATTTACCTGACTAAAGAGTTCCATGACAAAGAACATGGTGAAGCTGACATATTACAAAGATGTAGTCAAAATAAAAAGCAGTTGTAAATATGTCTGTATAAATGTGTTGGTAGTTGTATGACAGACTTAAAGAAGTGAAAGGTCTACTGGAGAGTAATTTCATAGTGGAGAGGAATCATCACCCAATAATTTTTTGTGATGTTTTCTATGGAGTATTTGAAAAAAAAAACAAAACTACACATGGGCAAAATTATTATCAGTGATCTACTTTAATAATTGATTTTACTTTCTGTAATCAAAATTTCAATTATATTATTTGGAAATAAATGTGAAGACTATCAATAGGGACACATTGACTGTACAAGTACCTAGCATTGTAACTGCCTGCTTGGACAGGCCTGACTTCTTACATAAACATCTTTATAGTAGGTCTTTAGGGGAGGAAGCAAGGGAAAAAAGTTTCAATCCCTTTAAATTTATCAAGCAACTTTACTCTTAAAGGTGATAAAATTACAGTGGCTATGACATTGCATCTTTTTTTGTTCAGCTTAGTAAATCTCTATTTGCTAATTTCTACTAAGGATGTGCCTCGACCTCATAAATATTTCAACAAAGATTTGCATATCTATGAGGCAAAATATGACCTAAATAATTAAAATTAGGCTTCCCAGAAATAAATCAGGAATATGCTTTTTCCATTGCTGAATTTAGCCATGACAAGAAAGATTTAAGGCTCAATAAAAATTACACTCTTCTTGAGGAGGTCTAACTATTCTTGTTCTGAATGGAACTTCAGAAAGACTGCAATGGTGTAAATTACTGTTTATCTAAAGACAAGTAGTGTAAATATTTTTACTGACCAAGGTTTGATAATATAGCTTGTTTTTTGGATTTATATGCTAATTCTCCTATAAAGTTAATGTTGTGGATTAGCCTTTTTTCTTGGTTTTGGTTAGACTAGAGTAAGTTTCTTCAACATGTCATCTTTCCATGCCATTTTCCATTGATTTCTTCCTCTAATCTCCAGTTTGCTTGTGGTTTTTTTTTCAGAAAATTCTGTTCAAAGTGGGAAAAACGTTAAAGATTTGTCTCATCAACTATCACTGTTATACAACAATCCATAATCTATATTATGCATACATATGTACATAGACACATATACATGGAGATGTGTGTGCGTAATGTATGTGCGTAGTCAACACATTCTTAAAGGAAATCAATTATAATAAGTCCAAGAAACATCAACTCAGTATTCAGGTTTTCCTTTTATTATAGTAAATGTAGTAGTTTAATTTAATATTAATAATAACAAATAGTAATTTAATTTAACTAACACCCAAATATATCTTACTTAAAACTTTAATCCTAATGTGTTATTAAAAGGTAGTAACAGTATTTAATAGTATTAAATATTAAAACAGTGACTACACTCTACATATTTCCTTTATTTTCTTCTATTCTTCTGAAAGAATTCTTCAAATTCAATTAATTTATCTCTCCTCAAGTCTAAAGGTCACTAGGCATACATTTCTAGATAGATGTGATTTGCTCCATACTTCCATACTAAAATTATTTTTCATGGGTTTGGTTGGGATAGAGTTAATTATTGTTGCTGTAGCTAGTATGGGGGGGGACTATGTTTTGGATTTGTTCCAAAAATAGTGTTGATGATGTGGAGATGTTTTAGTAGTTGCTGAGTGGTGCTTACACTAGTCAAGGACTTTTTCAGCTTCCTATGCAATGCCACCTACACAAGAAAAAGGGAGGGGAGGGCACACAGCCAGGACAGCTGATCCAAACTGGCCAAAAGGATATTCCATTTCATATGATGTCATGTTCAGTATATTAACTGAGGGGCGTTGGACAGGGGAAGCAGCAATCAAGCCTTAGGAACTGGTGGTGTCCTTTGGCAAGTGGTAAGCATTTGCATCACTTGTTTTCTTTTCCCCCCCCTGGGTTTCACCTCTCTCTCTCTCGTTATTTCCCTTTTCACAGAATCACAGAATCACAGAATGGCAGGGGTTGGAACAGACCTCTGCAGATCATCTTGTCCAACACCCCTGATTGAGCAGGCACACCTACAGCAGGGGGCACAGGAACGCGTCCAGGCGGGTTTTGAATGTCTCCAGGGAAGCAGACTCCACACCCTCCCTGGGCAGCCTGTGCCCCTGCTCTTGCACCCTCACTGGAAAGAAGGATTTCCTCATATTGAGACAGAACTCCCTGTGTTCCAACCTGTGCCCATTGCCCCTTTTCCTCTCATTGGGCACCACTGAAAAGAGTCCAGTCCCATCATGCTGACACCCACCCTTCAGATACTTATAAGCATTGATAAGATCCCCCCTCAGTCTTCTCTTCTCCAGGCTGAACAAACCCAAGCCTCTCAGCCTTTCCTCACAAGGGAGATGCTCCAGTCCCCTCACCATCTACAAAGCTCTCTGCTGGACTTGCTCAAGCAGTTCCCTGTCCTTCTTGAACTGGGGAGCCCAAAACTGGACACAGTACTCCAGATGTGGCCTCACTCAGGCAGAGTAGAGGGGAAGGATAACCTCCCTCAACCTGCTGGCCACACTCCTTTTAATGCACCCCAGGATAGCGTTGGCCGTCTTGGCCACAAGGGTACATTGCTGGCTCATGGTCAGCTTCTTGTCCACCAGCACTTCCAGGTCCTTCTCAGCAGAGCTGCTTTCCAGCAGGTCAGCCCCCAGCCTGTACTGGTGCATGGGGTTGTTCCTCCACAGTTGCAGGACCGTACACTTGCTTTTGTTGAATTTCATGAGGTTCCCCTTGGCCCAGCTCTCCAGCCTGTCCAGGTCTCATTGGATGGCAGCATGGCCTTCTGGTGTATCAGCCACTCCTCCCAGCTTGGTATTGTCAGTGAACTTGATGAAGGTATAATATTATAATTATAATTATTATTATAATCTTTATAATTATTTTTATTCTATTATTATTATTTTTTTATTATCGTCTTCACCATCATCATCATTAATACTATTACTATTAATGTATTATTTTAATTATTAAACTTTTCTTATCTCAACCCATGAGTTTTCTCTACTTTTTCTCTTCAAATTTTCTACCCCATCCCAAGGGGTTGGAGGGAGTGAGTGAGCATCTGTGTGGTGCTTAGTTGCTAGCTGGGGCTAAACCATGACACTAAGTTTTCTTTCCTATGATTTTTATAGGTGTCTTTAAATGGGAAATACTTCTACCCACACGCCTTCTGTTAGTCCATTTTGGACTTCTTCATTATGAAGAATTTGTCTAACAATGTTATTGTATATAAGAACATTATATGGCCAAATTCTCCTATCAGTAAATCCCAGGGACTCACAAAAACAGTTTCAGCCCTTTCAGCCCAAGTTTAGACACATAACAAGACAATCTTTGTTCAAGGTTAAAAAACCAAAATGACATTAAAAAAAATGTTGCTGTGGAAATAAATCTTCTACTTTTCTTATACGGATCCTGGGCAGGCTAACAGGATCATTCTGAAAGTCCACTTTGATACTAATGCAGAAACAGTTCTCTTCTATGCATTTTTTCTCTTACTGTTATTAATTTTCTGCTGGCATTTCTTATGTGTCATATTCTGTCTTTACATGACAGTAACATGGTATAGAGTCTCTCCATAAAATAGTCAGGGATTTTCCAGCACTCAGACTTTCTAGTAATTACGTTTGTCAAGATACTGAAAAACTGTGTACTCAGCTATACAACATCAAGGGAAAAATTAACTTTTATAGATAGTTCAGGAAATTATGAGATAATGCTGACTGCTCACATAAAACTTATTCAGTGGTGTAGAGGCACTAGATTTTAACAAGGAATCCAGAATCCCTTTGGAAAACACTATTAATTTTAGTAATATTACATATTTCCATAATACAGTAAGAGATTACAAGATCCTCTAATGAAAAAGGCTTGGTGGAATTGGAAGATCAATGAAAATGGGTGTGTTTTTTATTCTTTTAATCAGATCGTTAGGCAACATCAGTGTTTCTGAAAGCCCAGAAGTGCAGCAAAATAAGTTGAAAGGAAAACTTACTGAAAGGAAACAAACTCATTGTTTAGATACCCTTTCTTCTGAAGCACTTCTGTCTTGAGGAAACTGGTGCTCACTGTATTCTTTTTTGAGAAATATGCATATCAAAACACCCACCAAACTCGAGTTAATATTTTTCTGTAATATAAAATATCAGATTAATGACATAAGATTGAGGAAAAAATAAGGAAAGCATGGATTTATTATTATTATTATTATTATTATTATTATTATTATTATTATTATTATTATTATTATTATTATTATTATTATTATTATTATTATTATTATTATTATTATTATTATTTTGCTGTGTGGTCTATGTCATTAAAACCAGCGTGCTTCTGATTGTTAGCTCTGACTGACCTGATTCCTTTGAGTTTGACAACAATATCAAGAGATTGAATGGAAAACCTTTGAAAATATTTTAAGCTGTATTTTATAACAAATCTCTTATTCCGTTGTTCAAATCTGGATCCCAAGATGTCCTTTTAAGAAAATCTCTATGCAGCTGATTTATAATACCAGAGCTCTGCATTAGCTACAAGTCTTATTAACCAATGAGAGAAAAATGACTGAAATATGGTTTTATCAGTTTATGCTTTTGTTTCCAAATTTTCCCCATCTTTATTCTATATAGAAATTTCTCCACTATATAGAGAATAATATTCCTTCATTAAGAGCAAATCCCAGAATTAAGGTTTTGTTTCTCACCAGTTGTGGGTTTTGAGGGTTTTTTTATAGTGGTTTGTTTGCTTTTATTTTTTTCCCAGGGTCACATAGTCTCTCCAACACCCTGATATTATGCATGACTATTGTTTTTATTACATTGAGAATGTTTTATATTGTAGCCAGACCTGCTACTACTGAAATACTTAAGGCTATGTCACTAATTCCATTATGACACCCCTATTTTGGTAACTTCATGATTCAGCTGTAAAATTTTGTTCTGCACTTAAACTTGGAAGACGAAGTTTCTTCCTTGAAGGCTGTTTTTGAAGGTTTGCTCGTTTGTTTGTTTAACCAAGTTTAAAACCAGACTAACTGATAATTTTTAAAATGGAATAATCTTCCAAAATACAAAAGAAACAATTAATTGTCTATCAATATGTTGTGTTCTTATCATTAACCTCCTCAAACCTGATAAACAAACAGATAAATAGTCCTGATTTTTGTCTGTGGTTATACAATGGTGTAACTTAGCTCTGAAAAAACCAGAAAGCATTACTTAAAACATTTATTTGCTAAATGCAGTACACTGTCTATTTATCAACCTTGTGAAGTATACATCTTATTCATTCACTACATGGGAAAAGCCACATGCTGGTATATCTACTAGGTATATATATATGCTGAGAAACTATAGTCCATTTGAATCACTGCCTACATCCTAACATTACTTTTGATACTTAATTACAGTAGGATATAAATGCTATAAATTGCATTTTTTGTTCAGTTTAGACCATTTTAAAAGCTGCTGTCTTATGACTTTAAACATTTTTAAAATCTCAGTAGCTCAAGTAACTGCTTTGGGCTTTTGGTCACTTTTTACGCCTTTGCTATGAACTGAATCTTTTTTTATCAACCTCTGCAGAAGTATAGTTTGCATGCATATTCACTCTTGAAACCTTGAGTTGGTAGTTGTTACTACTCACCTCATTAAGAGACTGTAAAGTATCAAATCTCAATCTTTACAGAGGCACAGGCTGCAAAATTAGAAAAAATAAATTAATAGTGAAAAGGGACCACAGCTCAGATTTTCAGCAAAGTGTACAACAGTGGTTTCAATCTTACTTCTGGGAATTCCTTCAATACCAAGTCTTAATTTAAAATGATTAAGAATGGTGTACATCTTTCAGGAGACCATTAAAAGTTTGTGTCAGTCAAAATATTCTTCTTCTGAAGTCAGTTGTTACTGGACTCATATTAGTGAAATTTAGCAGTGGAGACTATTTCTATTACTAGTACAAAGAAGTTTCACAAACAGTTTAAATGTTATTTACAGTAGTATAAGCATATTGCACTGCTCCGATGAAGTAAATGATTTATTCTTAGGAAAAAAGTATTAATAGACTGGTTCAAAAGCTTTACTTTGATTTTTGACTACTGTTCACTTTCAGGGCTTAAAAACTACTCTAAACAAAACAGTTCACATTGGGTATAAAATTTTAACAGTTAATTACTTCTCTTAGTACAAACTTAACACAAATTGATTCTTTTGTTCTAGTTAAATAATTACACATGCATGCATGCATGTCTATACCTGTGTCAAAATTCTGTGGCTCCACAGGCTAAAGGGCTTTAGAAAGCTGTCCAGTCCCAGTGAAAAAAAGGAAAATAATTGCATTAACTTGAATTAACTTGATTAACTTGATTCTTATATTCTCAAAATCTACAGGTAATATAATGTGTTACCACATATACACATGTTATCATATTATTAAGTAACACAGAGGGTAAAACTTTCTTATTGTGGCTGAGGGACTGTTTTCAAAGCTAGGCTGCTGCAGGCAAGTCGTAATTACCACACATGTAAAACAAACTGCCCAGCAGTTGCTTTCGCTTAAGCACTTGCTGCCTGTGCTGAGGGTCCAGCTCACTGAGTTCTTCTTAAATTTGTGAAATTTACTTTCTGGGAATGCACAGCACAGCACAAGTGCATGGAGGAAACTTCCTCTGTTCTTTGTAAGTTTGGTCATGGTCATTGTCTTCCCAGGTAAAACTGGAGAAGATACAAGCTATGCTCCACCACCTCCCAGAGGAAGGCAGGAGTTCCAAGTATAGGAACTGATAGATATCATCCTTCCAGCAGCCCTGTCTTGATCATATTGTTCTGTGCTGTAAAGAAGACCTAGGGTTCTATCGTAGGTTGGTTAATTGAAGTAGATGTCTACAAACATTACACTAAACCTCTCAGAGATGCTAAGCCCTTTGTGGAGTTAGATCTGTAGGCCAAAGATCAGCCTGAAGTTACAGTGAAAGGGTCCAAATTCCTCTTAAAACATACAAGATATTACTGTATTCCTCATTTAATTTTGCAGATCTTCAGCTTTCAATAATACAAAAATAATACTATGTGATATGAGGAAGAAAGGGGTGAGCTTACCCTCAAAACCATTGATGTATCGTATTCTGCCATAATGAGTTGTGGAAGTCATGTAAACTAGTACTAAAATAAATGTAAAACATTTTTACTTTAAAAATTTTATTTCAAGAGGTTTGACAACTTCTTTCTTTGGAAAGGTAATTTTTTTCTCTGTGTTGACTTCATCATCCATATTACACCTTACACTGAGTTTTATAAACACATGCATAATTAAATGTATTCATGCAAATAGTTGTAATGTATCACTTTGATGAATCACAGAATCAGAAGTTGGAAGGGACCTCAGGAATCATCTAGTCCAACCTTTCTAGGAAGAACACAGTCTAGACAAGATGGCCCAGCACCCTGTCCGGCCAAATCTTGAAGGTGTCCGACATGGCCAAGTCAACCACTTCCCTGGGGAGATTATTCCAATGGTTGACTCTCCTCACTGTGAAAAATTTCCCTCTTGTGTCCAATTGGAATCTCCCCAAGAGCAACTTGTGTCCATTCCCCCTTGTCCTCTCCATGTGACTCCTTGTAAAAAGGGAGTCTCCATCTTCTTTGTAGCTACCGCTTAAGTACTGGTACATGGGGATGAGATCCCCTCTAAGCCTCCTTTTCTCAAGGCTGAACAAACCTAGTTCTCCCAGCCTATCCTCGTATGTCAGCTTCTCAGTCCTTTGATCATCTTGGTGGCCCTTCTCTGGACCCCTTCCAGCCTGTCCACATCCTTTTTGTATAGTGGGAACCAGAACTGTACACAGGACTCCAGGTCTGGCCTGACAAGCGCTGAGTAGAGTGGGATAAAGACTTCTTTCTCTCTGCTGGCGATGCATTTTTTGATGCAACCCAGCATCGTGTTGGCCTTCTTGGCCATAGCAGCAGCAGCACACTGTTCACTCATGTTGAGCTTCCTGTCCACCAGGACCCCCAGGTCCCTTTCCATAGAGCTGCTCTCCAGCCAGGTGGATCCTAGTCTGTGCTGCACTTGCAGATTATGTTTTCCCAGGTGCCTGATCTTACACTTCTCCTTGTTGAACTTCTGGTTCTTGTTGGCCCACTCTTCCAGCCTACTTCTTTATAAAACAAATTACAAAGAAAGATCCTCATCTGTATTTCAATCTGCTACAAACACTGTACCTTCCCTTAAAATTCATAACTATTTTCACACAAGAGAAAACAAAAAACTGAGGCTGGTTTTTCTGATGTCCACTCACCAGAAATGTCCTCACTGGGATATACAAAATAAAGTGCCCTGGTGGTTATTATTTATCTTTCAAGAAACTGATAAGACCAAGCCCATGATACTATCATGCTTTCAATTCCTAGTCATGGCAGCACAGTCCCTAGTGATAAATATTCACTCCAATAACAGGTTTTGGAGTAATGACTCAAAGGTTCCTTTTCATGTGTTGCTCCCTTTTAGTTCCTTGCCTTTTGATAGTTCAACCACTATTGTCCACCGTTTGCACAGTTTTCTGCTGTCTCATTGATCTTAATGATTGGGCAAGGGGAAAATGTTCTCATTCCTGCAGTGTCTAACTGTATTCTTAAAGTTTGGCCTTTGCATTTATCTGTCATTAGTAAAGGCTACAAGAATAATGCCAATGAATTGTATTGAGAAGTGGCATTAATTCACAATTATAGGTACCAAATACACGTGTGTCCATGAAGTCATTACCAAAAGGAGACATGGATAAGAAATAGAGAGATAGCAGGAATTACTTGAAGCTGCAAAAAGACTGCAGAAAAATACAAGCTGATCTCAGGAGTGCATCTTTCCAGTTCTGTGAACTGATGTGTACAAAATGCACATCATAATTCTGTCAGCATTTTTACTAGCCCCTGTGGGAGACACTGCCTTCGGCTCTGAGTTGAAGGGGAATGAGCATTCTCAGCAGAGGAAATGTGACTTGTTAGATGGCACTGTTAACAGAGCAAACCCCTTCTGAAGTGTTCTGTACATAAGTGGAGCCTGGGAAAAAAAAAAAGAAGAAATTTGTCCATTATCTGTTTGGAATGGATTAGACATTGTTTGTTCTGGGATATTAATTTTTATAATTTCCTCTTGCTGTAATCCAGTAAATATTTATCTGTCCTAATTAGCAGGAAGCTACAATATCACTATTAAATATCAGTGTAATACAGTATCATTGGCTAAGAATTAAAATAGTTACCTGGAGGGATATTTGTTTTATTGGGAAGATGCTGGGAGAGGTGTGGAAGGGCATAAGGACACATGTCTTCCATGAATTCCAAGCAGAAATAAAAAGTCATGTCCAGCGACACTCTATTGGGATTTTAATGTTGCTTTTCAACTGGATGTTAAGTGAAAGAAAGCAGGGATTTGTGGCCTGCACTCACAGTTTTCTTGATTTTAATACTTGTATGCTTTTTGATTGTTAGTTTGATACATGTTCCTAAGAAATATTTCAGCTTTCAGTACACTTATTGCTGTTCCTTTACCTTATTCAAGCTATCTGGAATATGTTCCGGGACTTATTCTGAAACAGTAGGCAAAAAACATGCTACCTGGTAAGATGTTGTATTTCCTTCTAAAAAGCAGGCCAAACTCTACTTAGAGAATTTGTAAAATGTGATAGAAATATTTCAGACATGGCTACACCTATATCGAAGTTGTAGTCAAGCAAAATTATTTACAGAATAGTATTTGCACTTGATCATACATGGCAATTCTCTGAAACTTAAGTGTGTACAATCAGGAGTTTGGGCACTCCATATCCCCAGTGAAGTGACAGCCTGACAGTAATCTAAATGTTATTGTCCTCTGGATCTCCATTTACTCTATTGGAAGTTAAGGTAATTTCTCTTATTTTTTTTCTTTTTATACTGAATAGTATAAGAAAGAATTTCATTCATTCACAGTGCATCCATAGTTATTTCTGGGTGATTCTACAAATTCCTTCAGCAAATCTTCTGATTTCTTCTTTCTTTCTTGATGTGATAAATAAGAAATAAAATTACTCAATCAGAAAATAAGTCAGAAATTCAGAATTTCAGAAAGAAAGACTTTTTCCTCTAATTTTTTTCTGTATGCTTGTCTATGTGCCTCATTGTGAGTCAGCAACTTTTGTGTTCATTACAGATTGTTGCACAGATACACACAGACAGTCAAAAAATAAAAAAGAAAAAGAAAAATCAGTTAATATATTTAGGTCTTTGTCTAGAGTTGATTGTCTTAAATTATGTAGAAGATATCCCCTAAGTATCAGAAGCTGTCTGCAACCATTCCCACATTCACAGAACCCTTTTCTACTGATTATTCACAAGGACTCATCTGGATGCAGCCTGGCCAGTTCTGCAGCATGATTCCCCAGGGCAGTCGCTAGGCTTCCTGGACTCTTCACCCAGGGTGTTAGTTAACACAAACACAAAAATAAATAGTGCTGGAGCCCAACAGAGGCTGCTGGAGTTACTTTGTGACTGCTCCCACCTGGACAGCTCCTGCAATAATCAGTCCATGCCTTGCAGTGAAGGCTGCTATGAGCTTAGGCAACCCTCCCGTCCCAGCTTTGTCCGTTGTCTCCAGTCAGCCCATTGTCTCTCCTGTAACAGACTCACTGGGAAGGGAGCACCAGATGTGCACCAGAGCACCAGAAGGAAGCAACAGCCCTTATACACAGCTACACCAGAACTATAACCGTAGCACAAATCTGAACCTCTTCCTTATATCTTATTTGTAATTTACATTTCATAACTCTTACCACAATATGTTCATAAGTATTTGTTTTTACACATGCTTTAAGATATATTTTTTAGGAATCTGTGGACTCATGTCTAGAGAACATACATGGTGAAGACATAAACCTACTGAATCCTCAGGTTAGTCTTGGTTTAGGATTTCTTGAACAGTTACCCCATTGCTTCTTTGGCATATGTGCAATACTCCAGTTTTTGTTTTGATGCTTCGGTCTACCAATAACAAAGCAGCAGTGTGGGTTGTTAAGCATGCTCCATGACCTTCTTCACTTACTTGGATATGCTTATTAAAAATGAGAATGATCTGAGTTAATTACATAACACAGTACATATCAAGGTCATGAGAAATACAGGGTGATTTTTTTGTTTTATCAAGTTCCCTATTGCAATCCAGAATAAAGCAGCAGATTTTGGAAATATTTAGGTTTTGGAATGAAGAAATTTTGGTTTTGTCAGATATTTTCAGTGAAGTTTTCTATCCATTCACTGTCCAAACATACAGATATATTTAATCTCATTATCATTGCTTTATTGTTTCCCTTGATATGCAGTTTTTGTCTTTGAGTGACTGACATGTTTCCCTGTTCCTGTTTTAATCTGATTTTATTCTTGCTTTTAGAAATTTGCTTGTAATGTATTTGAGTGTGGGAAATGAATTTTTCAAAATTCATTAATATCTAAATATGCCATTTAGAAGTAAAGTTATCTAGCAAACAGTGAATGATAGTACAGCAATATCAATAGAATACCGTCACTGAGATTGAATTGACCTGTCCCTCAGGATATGCAGGCCATGTCATAAATCTACAAAAAATACTGCAAAAATTTTGCCTTTTGCAACTCTTGAAGAAGTTGCAACCATATATGCTTCCATTTCAGATAATTAAAGAAGTTTTCTTACTTCTATTTAATAAAAACATCAAAACAGGTCTTATAATTTTGTGAACATGTTTTACAGAAAATATCAAAATCAAGATACAATTTCTACGTCCAGAGGGACATACCTAGATACAGGAAAACATGGAAAGATACCAGGTAACAAATTGTGATAAAGTTTTCAACAGTAGTCCTGGTCACAGGTTCAGGAATCAGGAAGCTTTGTACAGATCAAATATAAGAGTGCCACAATCTAATGCATTGTAACTTCTTAAAATTATTCTGTTTGTTTAAATAGTAAGAAGAACTACAGCTCAAGTGTTATACAGAAACTGACCGACTCATTTTTTATACAAGGAGAAAGGAACTTACATTTCAACTTGTACAAATATGATTTTGCTTGCAAATCATGTACATGTACATGTACAAGAGTTCTTGTACAAGTAGCCTTTGGCTCTGACATATGTTATCAGAACTTTAAATTAATATGAAGCCCGAAGTTACTATGTGCAAGACTGTGTGGTAGTGTTTAGGGATTCCTCTCTGCATTTATGAAAACTGTTTTGATTTACTCTGTAGCAGAAGTTCCCTGTAAGCAAGGACTTTTAGGGAGCCACCTTTAAGGAAGTCCCCTTGTTGTACTGAATTATAATTAGAAGGGGAGACTGAGTACTTTTTCAGAGGATTTGTGGACCGTGTTGTGGGTTCATGAATACAAAACCAGAAAGGAGCAAAGGATATGTAGGAAGGACAGTTGCTTTGGTAGTCACAACAGCCTTTGAAAGCTTATCTTTCAAAGAACTTTAATAAGAGAGCATAGGATGATTAAAACTAAGGAAATTTAAAACATGTAACCAGCCAAAAGAATGTTTAAAGGTTATTAAAAGGTATTCTTCCAATCAACAAATGACGCAAAGTCACAGAACATCTGTCCATAATTAAAATGGGTGGTAAAATCTGAGTTGGGACTGTCAAGGTTATTTAGTTGAGTAGTTCTGAGATTGGTATTTTAAGATAAATATTTTAAATATTTTAAATATTTTAAGATAAATCTTAAAAACATTGATACTCTGACTCAAGAAATGAGCAACTTTTAGAAAATGTCTGAAAACCTCTGCTGGGGTAAACCTCTGATTAACCATTGACATTTGCTTTCAACCCCATTTGATTCTTCATAAAGCATTGACAACTTTTGGTAGACTTCTTTATCTCTCTTGTTCTGTGAGAAGTACTTTATTCTTCCATTATTCGGTACTCATCATCAATGTAACATTTAGAATAAGATATTGCATAATAATAATAACTCAAAAGTTACATGTAGAAACATTTGTTTCCCTAATTTCTTGCACCATATAAAACTATGTCCAATAATCGCTGAAAAATATTGTTAGGGTGATTAATTAAAAAAGTCTTAAAATATATACAAATATAATATATAAAATATGTGACACTAAAAGAAAGTGCAAAACAGCAAATAAAAATATATACTTCTGGGTTTTCTCTTTGCTTTGATATTTAAAAAAATGTTTTTCTTTGCAAGTAAATATTCTAAAACTAGGGTGGTAGTTATGAATATTGCTGGCTCACCATGGTGTAAGCCTACCATTCACATAATTATATGGATTAGAAGATAGGTTGTTCATGTTCTTAGGCTCTAAAAATACATTTTCCCACCACTATTACATTGCATTATATTTATATTGTATTATATTAATTACTTTCCTATCATACCATTTTAATATGTTGTATTATGTTATATGATATTATATCATATTACAATAGATTTTAACACAATAAAAACCAAATCTTATTAAATCTGATTCCATCCCATCTATATTTTCATATAATAATATTGGTACTTAGATGAAACTGAGTTTTTTGGTCCAAACATAAGTAATATATTTTTTTAAATCCACAGTCCTACTTATTCATCTTGCCCCTGTTCCTTGAAACATGTCCTTATTCTCTGGATGAGAAATGAAAAATAAAAGGGTTTTTTTATGCCCTTCTATATATCTTTCCTATGTAATACTTATCCCCTTTCAATAAATCTGCAACAACAGTCATCTAACTGAAGAAAGCGTTGAAGGATTACCAACTTCCAACACTTCTGTAAGCAGTCTGAGCTACCTTTCATACTCATCATTTGTGCTTTAGGACTGGCCCTGTTCTGCTGTGGTTAAAAAAAGATTTTACTGTTACAACAAACGGTGGAGGACTGGAGCGGACAAAAATCAAACATTAAATTCTGAACAATGACCAAATTTGTAAAGACTAACATCTGTTTGTAATTAGAAAAGGGAATAATTTATCAAGTAAATGAATCCTTAGGTATAGTTCTTCAATTTCTGGTTAGAAGTGAGATGCTTAGGCTGACTTTGAACTCCTTTTGAAAAGGATTCAGAAAACCAGTTCATAATAAAAGCATTTTAGTTTGTTTGGCCAGAAAACAAGCTGGTTATGTGATGAAATGAAATAAAGACATTAAGAACATTTTTATTGGATACATTAGTAGGTGGACTTGTAAAAAACTTTGTCAAGAATATTTGCCTAATTAGATTTGTAAAAATAGCTATAAACAAGAACTTACGCCCATACTACCTTTAACCTGAAAGATACATTCAGCTTTTAGGTATACAGGTTCCTTGTTAGTGATTCCATGTTTTGGTGTTTTTTCACTCACTTCTAGTACACAGTTTGAAATCCTTACACATGAAATCAGGGACAGAAGAAAAAAAGTCACATGGGTGTTCTTGTAACGGATCTCTGAAGGTACATTCAGCAAAGAATCTGAAGACGCTTCTTCTGAAGTGTTGTATAAGAAATGGAGAAGAGACAAGAAAATGTAAGAATAGAATCATATGTAACCATTGATTAACATTCAGTGAGAAAGGTTCAAACAACAACCACTGAGGATCATTTCAATTTGAAAAGACAGAAACATTTTGATTGAAAAACAGAAAAAAACTATAACTAATAGTAGGAAGAAAGAAGGGAAAAGAGTAAGAAAGACTCAACAATGAGGAAAATATAATGTCTTTGAGAAACTTTATCACAAAGTACAATTAAAACAGTTTGTTTTATAAGAAATTAGCCAAAGACATAAAGTTTGTGGAATTAAGAGAGTATAGCAATAAAGTGTTTACATCTGAATATAGATGACAATATCCACATACAAGAGTCCCAGGCAGACTGTTTCTTGAGGGACATGTACTTGGCATATGGCAACACAGTGTGAAAATTCTCAGTGTGACTCACAGGAGGGTGAATTATCTTGAGCAGAGCTGAGTGCTAATGCAAACACATGGCTTCTGTGATCTAAACATGCTCATTACTGCATTCTGCCTTCAGGACCTGAACAGGGCCGTTGGAGACCTAACTCAGGACGCTTGCCACTCAGCACCAGTTAAATATATTCTGAATGCAATTAGGAAGTGATATTAACATATTGTTCTGGAAACTGACATGTTTTACATGGTTTTCTTCAGGGAATTGAAGAAAATGCTTACAGCTTATGGAGCTTCATCTGATCTATGCAGTATGGCCATAAGAATTAAAATTTCTAGGGCTGCAGAATTTGTAAAATCTTTTGCCAATGACTTCAGAGAATATGGGTGGACCACATGTCTGCCATAAATATGTCTTTAGCTTTGAAGTTTTATGTAATAAAAGCAAAGATAAGTGAAAGGAAAACCATTTCTCCCTTCTTGGACAGTGACCATAGTATGACAGGGTAAGAATAAGGTTCTGTTCTTTCCACACTGCCAGCTGCAACATGAGGTATAATATGTGTGGAGAATATCTATTCTCCCACGATGTTGCTGCCTCTATGGCAGAATTAAAACATCAAGAAAAAGTAATATCAAGCACAGATTATTAACAAAATTCTGTTTGATATTGATGTTGAAACATGCAAAGACGTTCACATCCAGGCTGTGAAAAGAAGACTCTTCAGGAAAATATTCTTTCAGTTTATACAGTGAAGTAATAATTGCTGCAAATTCAGGTAGATTACAGCTAGACAATCCTGACATTTACTATATTATATTAGACTCCACTACGCCTTTGCAGAACAGTCACATCATTACAATGAATCTTATATCCTGAATGTCATATTTGTAAAACAATATATGAAGATTTAATGTAAAAGCAACTTGACAACAAATGTTCCTAAATGCAAACTGCTTGAAAATTATTGATATTTTAAAATTTATATATATCGGCATAGAAAAGCAATGAATCATCATTTTTTGAGGGGAAATTATATTTGCAAATAAATTTAACCTTTAAGACAAACCAGATTGTTATCTGTAATCTCTTTCCAGCTGTCTGACAGGTTTTTGTCCGTTAATTCTCAAAAAACTCAGAATTGTGACCTATTTTTTTAATACAATGGAACTTATCTACATAAATAACCATTGTAGAAATAAAAGAGTGGTATGAAAACCTTAAAAGACTGTATCGAATTCTGTGGGTGTTAGAGTGATATAATTTATAGGAGTGTTCATAAATAAAAAATAGATCTGCCCTCCTCCTACTTCCTTTTCAGGCAGGAGTAGTCATAAACTGGTAAAGCCATTTTCTGTAAGAGTGCAAAAATGACAAGAGCCCATTTTTGAAGAAAATAATGCTAGTTTGCTCTTTCCCAAATAAGAATTTTACAAGCTCAGCTGGGTAGGCAATGTTGCATATATTATTTTTCATCTTCTGGAATGGTTATTGGAAAAGTATTGTTTGCAGAATAGTGATTTTTACTGCAACCACAGCAAAAAAGGTACTTTTTAAAATGAAGCTCAATAAAAGTTCACTTGGAAAAAAGAAGCAAGTTTGAGAAATGTAATTGCAGTTGAAGTTCTGTACCTAGGAACTTCTGAATGCAGGATTTGCTTCCTAAAGTGCCTCTCTGCACCCCAAAATGCCTGAATGCATCCATAAATGTGTCATCAGTAGTAAGTCTCTCTCTGTGCAAGGAGGAAATTAAGATTTATATTGGAAGATTTATTAGGGAATGGATACCCTTGCTTTACCCAAATTAGTTATCTATATAGGTATCAACAACCAAAATTTAAATCCGAACTATGAAAGAGCTTGTATTTTTGCTGCTAAAATTCCCCAGGAGACTGTTTCTGGGCTGCTCAAAATTACTCAGTCTTTGAAAGGACTTCCTTGTTTTGATAGACTACTTGGAAACTTTCCATCATTTTTTGGTTCATAGCACTCCAGAAATGCCTCACTGTCTCTTTACAATAAATACATACTGGGTCACAGAATAGGTGAAGGGTAACACCTGCCTTGAATACTTGTGTAATGATCTAGAATATGGTGGGTTTTTTTCTTATTTTGGTTAGAAATTATGTGAAGCATTTACTTGAGCAAAGAGTGGAATAAGAGTGGTACTCCTGTGGAAATGTGGTCATTGCGGAAAACATTGTTACATTCTCTCTCTTTTTCTGGGCTATTGGTATGGACAATTCCCTGAAACAGAGATCAATAACAGAGTCCTTTATTAGGCAGATATTAAAAAAATATTTTGGCGATTTAAAAGCACTCATTTCAACCAATATGCTGACCTTCGTCTCACCCTGTGAGCTGTCAGACCTTTTAAGTCTCTCCTATAAGAGAGGATGAGACTTCCTTCATAATTCCTTTTTCCATACCACTGTGTATTGTCTGAGTCATTAGTATATTCTGCATTTAAAGTGCTGTGTGAAAACAACTATGGCATATGAGAGTTTCAAAAGCAAAATATTGTACTACATACACCTTAGCACCTGCCTAGTGCCGTAAGCCTTTATATCATCTGACCCTTTTATCTTTACAGGAAGCCTAGCTGAGACCTGGAGGTTTCAAAAGGCAGAAAACTGGCTTCTGCCTGACTCCTTTTTATTTCCTCTTCACTCCTTAGTCTGAGTTTAGCACAAATATCAGTGAGTTGACAAGCCAGTCGAAAGGATTATTACTTCTAGAAAGTATGACCCAGGTTTGGTGTCTGTGACTGAGATAAATAATTAACCTTTTTAGCAAGGGACTCTATTCCAAAGAGACATGAGAGCTTGCAGCAGCCAGTACTGCTCCAAGGCACAGCACTTTAATGAAGAAGTACCACTTGGAGATATCATCCAGCAAGAACTGGAGGCAGGTGCTAGTGTTGTGTGGTTCCTGAGGAGTGAAAAGGAGAGCCTTTAAATCAGATATGGAACTAGAGTTAGAACAGGTTACTGGGCAGGGGAGGGAACGGAAGGGAAAGTGATACTAGGTGGGGTGAAGGAATGGAGGGAGGGCAAGGTAAGGTAAGGTAAGGCAAGGCAAGGGTCTTAGGGTTAATGGTCATTTTCAAGAACAGACTCTGTCAACAAACAGAATTTGAGCAATTATACCTGTCCTAGAAGAAAGTTTTACAGTTTGCTTTCTCCACAACCTGTATAAGAGCAGAAGAATTATTCTCAAAAATAAATGAGAACCTGAGGGACTTCAGAATTTTAAACTCTTAAACAGTATGAAAAATATGGAAAAGTTTGAACTGGAATGAGCAAACTAGTACTGAGTGCTTAAACGACGCCAGATGCAGATGTAGAAGTTAATTAGGAAATCAGGACAGAGCACTTAAGAGACTGATATAGTGCAACAGAAGATATTGGGATGACACTCTAGTTTTTATGCCTAATAGCAGTGCAGAGATACAGCATTAGTCTACCTATTGAAGAAGTTAATATCCTGAATATATCTAGCCTCCTAGGAGAGGAAGGAACTGGATAAGCATAGGGCTATAAACTTATGTAAGTCAACCTGCATGAGCTCACATTAATAGGGGTCCATCAACAAGTATTACAGAAGGCACAAATTCCTGTTCCTCATCACTAGTAGGGTCAATTCAGGCAAACTATGAAATACTTAGATCCTATCTCTGTTTTTCTCCTAAATTGGTTTTTGAATCTATGTAAGTCCTACTATTCAGGGAATTGTTTTCTCTTAGTATTTTCATCTAAAGATACCTTATCCCTTCATAATACTTGTTCTTTACATATTTACCACATTCTGGCATCTACAGCAGGAACAGTTCCTGTCCTGTTGTAGGACTGATTCTTTCTACTAACCTCAACTCTAATTTGACATCCAAAGCAAACAAGACCTGGACCTGTTTGTTGCTTATGTGAGCTACCGAACAGGGAAAATTCAGTATCCTGGTATGACAGATATTTATTTTGTCTCTTCCTACTGAAACATCTAAAATCCTTTTCAGAAGCTCTGCCAGGCTGCTGAAATGTCATCAAAATGTATGCCAGATGGTCATATTCTCAAGAGGAGTTCCCCAAACATGCCTACCTCAGGGAGCCAGGACCCTTATGTCCTGCACTTCACAGTCAAAGGGGATTTGGTTAGGGGGATCTAAATATCAGCATCTGTCTCTAAAGTGAGTGCTACTCTTGAATACTGTACTAAATGACTTATCCATGCCCTATAGAGGTGAGTGAAAAAATGAATCACATAGAAAGAACTAAAGAAGATGAAGATTTAGTAATAAAGTTTCTGGATAGAAAATTCTTAAAAAAAACCCAAATCTAGATATAACTGAAAGTGTATAGTAGAAATGTATTTATGTTTAGGGTCTAGAACCCAGCTGTATATTTTGGGGGGTAAATTTTATACAGAATCATGGCAGTCTGAGAGTATGAATTCTGTAATTTGGGAAATAGAGAAAGTGCTTATGCTGATCTTAGTGTAATATGAGATTCTAAATTACTAGAATAATTCAGCAATTTACTCAGGCACCTATGCGAACAAAAGTCCAGAGTATATACCAGAGCCTTCCCACAGAATTATGAGGTTTCCCATGTCACATATGCAATGCATTATTCAGACTTTTTTTCAAGGTCATATTTCATAGTATCAGTGGCTAACCATGTGAGATCAGTATATCTGCAAACGGTGTGGCAAAAAGCAATGGAATGTTTAATTAACATAAATCTCTGTGTACGTCACTTAATAGTGCCAAGTATTGAGCATCAGTTCTTCAGTGTTTTGTTTTCTCTGAAAACAACAATTTGTAATCATCTCCTGCTCTTGAGCCAAACTATTAACTGAATTATAGCACACTTGCCCTCTTGAGATGTTTCTATATTTGCAGTTTTAGTCTTGATCTGGTCATTGTGCCCTTTACCAAAGGCAAAACATTGCCAGCCATTTTTCTGTTGATGCACTGTGGAATAAGAAAATACAGCAGCAGAGATTTCCTCCCCTAGTCCCTGTGGAAATAATAGGAAGTAGGGAGCTCTGGAACCAACATATTTCAGAAACTTCCTCTTCTTTCCCCCTATTTTTGAGTTTTCTAAGAAGTGGGTGGGTAAAACCTTGCCTTGCCCTGGCCAGGGAGGGGAGTTTTAAGTACATACTACAGTCTGTAGTGGTTCCCAGAATGTGAAATAATCCTAGAGAAGGAATCCCAGTTCAAAAGAAAAATTCTTATAGAAAAGTGGAGGTTATTCTGCTAGGTCTGAATCATTGTTGCATTAAAAAAAGGCCATAAAAGTTCAGAGGATATCATTATATAATTAATTCCTGTCTGTACTTTGAAGACAGATAAGTGGTAGAAAAGTCTCAAGCTATTTTTATTGGAAGACTCTCTGTATTAATTTCACTAATGGTTTGTACATGATCTCAGCTAATTTATCACTCAGCTGCTCATCCTAGAGCTACTAAATATGTCTGTGAACAAGTGAAAGATCACTAGGACTGGAGTTTTTAACTGTGCTGCTGTGTTCATCATTCAATCTACTTTAGGTCCAAGCACTGCAGGAAAAAAAGCATAGAAGCTAGAAATGATACTAGAATTGGTGCATTAGCAAACAGGTCTAGGGCAAACAGTAGTACCTTAAATCAGGTTACATTACCAGGACTCAAATATCTTTAACACAAATGGATTCAAATGTTTCATACCTTTCAAGGGTTTGAGACTAAAGGACAACAGAACTAAGAGCAGTAAACAACATGGGCTTAGAACAAATAAAAGTATATTTCAAAAGATTTCAAAAATTAAAGGATGCAAAGAATACAGTGTCATATGCATAAACTTCAGTGTAATTTAACAACACCTCTTTCATTTCTTTCAAGGCAAGTAAATTTAGATGGGTTAGTATAGCTGCCTTATCATATGGTTTTGATATCGTCTGGGTGGCCATGAAAAGAGGAGTGATGGCTAGTACAATATCAAGGTCATTGAAAAGGGTCATGAATCAGTGTCAAGCAAACACCTTTTCCGAGAAAAAGAAACTGACTAGATTTAATTGATTAAAAATAATTCTGTTGCACAGAGAGTGCTATTTAAGTGTTACGTCTTGGTGTTAGTTTTACTGAAGAACTGATAGAGAAAGAGATTTAAAAGCAAGTTAAAATCCCATGATTAAGCCTACAGGGATTGTGCCTTACTATGGAAAATCAAATTATGTTTGGTGTAATAAAGCAATTTTACATATAATAGGAAACATGAATTTTCTGTGTTGGGGGATAGGGGGAAAGCTATCACAAAGAGTGATTTTGCAGTGAACAGCAATAATATGTTTTAATTAAAACCCAAATTCAACAGTATAGTAAAATAGTCTCCATGGGACAGTTTTTTACTTAACAGAGGCACATGACAGAAGTTCTGATGAAAAAGCAATGTTTGGCAGTTAGTATTGATTAGGTTTAGCATGCAATCTTGATTATCCCTGTAACAAGATAGTGTACACTAAGTGAAAAAGAGCAACTCTTCCTTCTCCTTTAGTTAACTATTTCAATGACTTTCATACAAGACTCTACTGACACCAAAAAGAGCCAAAGCTAACTTAATGACATTATAAAAACAAGAAACATATACACTATAGTCATGTAGCTACATCAAATTAGATTTGTCTGATTTTTTTTTTAATTGTGAGCAAATTTTAATTTAAGCTTAATGTTCTTGAAGTTGGGGTGGGAAATATTATGGAAAATATTATGGAAAATCTGTTACCGAAGGTCACTGTCATTCAGAATTTACTCCGTTTTTCCCTCATATCTACCAGTCTAGCTCCTAAAGAGGCATCTTGGTAAAGGTGGCTTCCAGATATACCAATCCTATATCCACACAGGGCCTTAACAGGCAGACTAACCACAAAAAAATGTTTTCTCAGGACAGGTCAGTGCCTGTCAATGTACAAAGCTGGTGTAGAAAGCACGGTAGTATTTCAGCACTGTGTTGAGCTGTGACTTGTTTAGCACATGTACATCCCAGTATGGGCTCCTATAAGGATTCTGAAATCCAGTACCAGGTTTCTTACCTTCATGGCTAATTTATTGGCTTTGAGCATATCTTTAGGTAACCTTTTACATAAGAATATTAATGCATTTACCCTTTTTACCAATCTACACTGACAAAGTTACCATAACACGAAAGATGTCTGTGTTAGCCTGAAACTTTTTTTAAACATGTTCTTAAACCCATATAAGGAGGGACCTAGAATCCTATTATCTGTATGGATAGACACAAAAATTATCTCTGTCCTGAGTACAAGTCAGGTGATTGAAAAAAACTTTATCCCCATTCAGGATAACACACCTAGTTGTGTGCTTCAGACCCCCATATTGCATACCTTCCAATGAAATAATTAATGAATTAATTATTGTTTACATTTTTGAATAAACATTGCCTTTTCTAGGTTGCCATGTCTATTTGCCTTTCTTTATACAATTTATTTTATGCTACTTTTATTTGTAATACATGGAGATGAGAAAATATTCTAGCAGCCTTGAATTTCTTACTTGAATGCACCTAGTGAAACTATTGTCTTTGGAAAAGTCTTTTTCAGGTAAATGCTTAGTTAAAAATTTAGATTAGTGGAATATATTTAACCTTACATGACATTATTTCTTAATGACTTTTGGTGAAATAGTGCTCTATGTATAGATTAAGACTGGAAATGAAGAGGCATCTTACTTGGTGTTTCTTTTTGGGGGTTGGTTTTGAGGTGCAGGGTTCTTTTTGTGAAAGTTATATGAAAGCACATATTTAACTTATGGATATCTGTAATGCAAAAATACTCTTTATGTGCTAAAATACAAAGATGTAGCATGAATAAAGCAGACATTTTTTAAACTTCTTTTAACCCCTTTAGTCATAAAGATGACTTTTTCTGAGGTGTATTGTGACAACCTTATTTTACAGCTATCTTGCACATCTTTAATTACACTAATTTGGTACTTCTTATCTAAGTAACATAAATGTATTCTCAGGGATGAAAAGTATAGTTGTAGGGGAAAATCAAAGTCATTGTGTACCTCATAAATATTTTGCTAACCTGCAGAATTCATTAAAAATGTCTTTTTTTTATAGATAGGTAATTCATCAGTGCAAAATTTTAAATTATGGCAATTTTTTAAAGTTACTTCCTCTTGGAATGTTTTGCTCGTACTCTTAATCAGTCAATACGACCTTCTAATGTGTTTTAAACTTCTTTTTAAATTGACTTGAGAATAGGGATGAATGTTTAGATATTCTGGTGGGTATTGACATTTTGTCTTTTTTCAAAGGTTTTAGTTTAATACACAGTGAATAATTGCATTTTTTTGTTTGTTTGGTTGGTTGGTTTTTTAGGATACTGATCTCATACAGTGTGTTTTAATGTGTTATTTGTATCTTTCCGTATTGCATTAAAAAGAAAATGTAAATTTATCCAAGAAAAGGATCACCAATGAGTTCCAGCGGGATACATTCTAATCTTATTGCAGTGATGCAAAACTTACAACTTATACTCAAGAGTAGGAAAATCCACAGAAAATACTTTTATTCTAAACAATTTGCATGATGTTTCAATCTGCAATTGACTTCAGAATGTTATGCCCAATAGGAATTAAATCCTATAAACTATCTGAAATATAGAGAAATTTTTACAAAGATTGCATTGTTACATTTAATGATCCTGTTACGGTTAGTTAATAACTTGCTTTTACAAAAAGATATTCAAGGAGGTATCTCTAGGAACTTATTTTTAATTGGGAATTTATTTCTTCTAATTTCTCAAATTATTTAGTTTAATAAGTGTTTTGTAGGATTAAACATGCTTTGCAGATAAAAACTGAAATACCATCACAATACATTTGAAACATTTGGGCTTCAGAATTCTGAGTGCTCATGTGAAGGAAAAGAATATTTAGTTAACTGACCTCCTTCTTGAATTGTTTCTAAAAAAATTGGTACCAACATAGCAACATATCTTATTCTTAATATTGTACCTAAGACAAGCAATCTATCAAGAAGAGGGTTTTGGTTTTTTTTCTCTAGGAAGTACAATCATAAGGTTTTATTTCTGGGGATCATGAGCAATGCTAAATATAGATATTTTGGTATCTGAGTAAAAACATCCTTTCATGCAGTACTTTATGTTGATCTCTTAACAGTTCTCATACTAAGAAAAAACAGCAAGTAATACAATACATAATGAGTTTATGCAAGTGTTTTCTGAAAAAGTAATTGTATGCAAACTCTTTTTATCACAGCCTTTTCTATTTTGTTGTTCTGTTTCCTCTCTTCTGCACAAGAACTTAATTTCCCTATATTTTGAGTATTTGCATAGCCCATGTACAAAAACAAGTAATTAAAGTTTGAAGTCTCTTTGGTGGGTTCCTTTTCTTTTTTTTTTCTTTCAACACTTGCATGATTCTTTTCTGTTTTCTGATTTCCACCAGTTCCAGAAAAAGAATATTGAACTATCAGAAGAAAACCAATTAGGGTTGGCAAAATACCTTACATTTACACTATGAATACTCATGTGAATAAAAAATAAAATCTGCTTAATATGTGACTGTGTCTCTTTTGTCTTCACTTTCTATGACTGTTCTAGCAAGTGAGTAGCTGCCAAAAATAGATACAGACAGTATATGTTTTAATGTTTCTGGACAAGTATTTTCTGAGAGAAAATTAGAGAATTTTAGACAGGTAGCAGACATCCACATTGAACAGAACTCTGGAGTAATTTATATGGAAGATGGCTGACCCCAGATTAAGTTCATAACTTTAGATGCACTCTTTTAAGGGTTATTCCACCTTTCCTTTCAAAAACAGAAGCAATTTGGGAGAAATTAAATTCAGGAATTACAAACTGAAATATACTTTGAGTAAGGTTGAAATTAAGTATTTAATTGATCCAGAACGAAGCAGGTCCAGACTAATTTGTTCAACTGTTTTTCCCTTTACTGTCATTATAGTGCTTTAGATGCCAACTGAGACAACAGTGTGTTGGGAAAATATGGGTTAAGCTTTGAGATAAAAATTTTCTTCACAAAATGCAGGCCTTTAAGAACCTGAGATGTTTTGAGGTCTATCCTAATGGTTAAGTAAGAAGCAGCAGAGGCCTGTCATTGTGGAGTTCATCAGGCTAACCAAAAGCAGGCTGTGCTGGTCACTGGGCTACATCAGGAAACATTTTATGCCCCCAGAAATGTCCTTCCTGAACTGCTGAAAAGGTAACCTCAGACTACAAAACCACTGGATAAGTACTGCAGCTAATTCTGTATCCAAAGGAAATGCCAGAGTGTCAAATGTAAGCTCATTCCTATGACACGTGACATTCATTGTCTGGTAAACTTTGGGTTTAGATACAAAAGAATATAATAAAATATTAAACTTCCTAATAGATTTTAAAACCTCTGGTCACAAAAATGCTTGGTATAAATCTTAGCTTTATATATAATCCTTCACACAAAAAGGTAGGCATTTTTTCACTACATGCTATATTTTTAGAAGCACAGATTTTTGATTTTATATTGTGAATTGTTCCTGCCATGTAAATTTATGAAGAGCTCATAAATTTTTTTTTTTTCTTTTTTAGACAGCTTTTGACCTGTTTTAGTAGGTTTTTCCATAGGGATGACACATCCATTTTGTATTCAATAGTCTGACACTTTCCCCATCAAACTGTCATTTTTTTTAGAGAAGGCAAAAAGTGGACCAGCTTTCTGAAAGCAGAATGCAAACTAACCCGTAAAACAATAATGCTGGTTTGAAAAATGAGGTAAAGTGGGCTTGTCATTCAACTTGCTGCAATTCAGTTTTGAACTTTCACAAAGAAAAAACACTTAACTGGAGGGAGCATGTGTCTGCTTAACCAGAATTATTTTGCCACAAGGAAGTTTCTGCCACTTGGAATTCAAGTCTCCCTCCCTAAGGGAGAATTATCTATTTTTAATTAACATGTTTTTACTATGTAATTGCTGAAATGCACACTGTAGTTATCTTACATTAGAAAATCAACATTCCCACACTTCCTTCAATCTTCCAATATAACATTAAGAATTAATTTAGTTGGCACTGGTTTTTTTTTGAAAGAGGAAGAGAGTATAGGTGAGAAGTTCAGTTCTGTTTCTCAAAATCAATGAAAAATTTGAAGATTCAGAATAAAACATTCCTTATGAAGTTGAAATAGCAGGACTAGCATCTTCTTTATGGGATTCTTTTACCAAGTTTTTTGGTTTAAAGTGAAGTATTTATTATTTTATAGTGTCATACATGCCAGATCAAACACCAGAGAAAACAATGATGGTAATTGGGAAAAGCAGGAAAGGACAAAAAGTTTGTTACTGGATCAGGCTGAATAGTCAGATGAAGATAATTAAATCCATTTGAACTTTGTATGAATTTAAACCCAAATACAACTGAAATTTCATTAACATTTCTATGCTTTTCAATAATGAGAACCATATGTGATAATTAATCTTTCATTTTATCAATAAAAGGAGCTGAAAAATGTTAGACATTGTTCCACTTGGGGTGGAAGAGGAGGTCTTTTTAGTTATAAAGTTTACTATCAAATAAGATAGTAAATATGTTCCATATTTAAACTGATTTTAAAGATTTTACCCCATGAGAGCCTGCTTCTCAAGGGCCAAACTGCAATCAGTTTACTTATGTAAGCAGGTGAGAAAGGATATAAAAATTAGCCTGAAATTTTCCCTTATTTACATTAACAGGACTTTGGGTCCCTTCATATTCACAGATAATTTTGAACACAAAGTGGAGAAAATAAAAAAGTGAACATGGAACGAGCAATAACTCAGTGACTAATCCCTTCTAAATAGTGTTTTAATAAAAACTGAGATTTTAATAAATAGCAATTATAGTTAATGTTCTGAGTATGTAAAGTCTTAATGTTTAATGCAAGACTAAACCAAAACAAAAAACCCCTTCAGGAGCAGAATAGAAGTCTTGACAGCCAGACATGTATGACAGCCAATTGCTTCTCATTTCTTAAAAGCCAGTTAAGCAACTAATTATTCTGAATGAAAAATACCTCTTGCTATTGGCTCTTAAATATGATAGATATGTCCAAAGTTTCACCAGAGAATAAATACTGCACGGCTTTCTGATTTTTAAATAACTCCTAAAGTGAAGTGGAAGAGAAGAAATTTGTATAGGTGCAGTGAATTATTTGGTTCTGTCACAAGCCTTTATTTACATATGCACTGGTGTGAACGGAAGTGGTCTGTGTGAAGGAGAGCTTGCAAGACTGGCTTCTGTAATTGGCTTCTTAATATGTCTGAGTGCTTGAATGACTGAGCAGTCATGAGGGTACCTGTAACTCCTGTTTACATTAAAGTTATTTATGTTGTGCATCTGACAACCTATAGGTCCCTTGTGGTTCTGGACTGACCACAGATTTTAGAAAGCAGTGACTATGCTTTGTAAAGAGGCTGTACTCCAGATTTTCAACAGCATTAATTTTCACCATTGTAGCAGCACCCTGAAGAGGGTCCATCAGCTTTCTAGGGCCATGGTTTAGTGGTGGACTTGGTAGTGTTAGGTTAACAGTAGGACTAGATTATCCTACAGGTCTTTTCCAACCTAAATGATTTTATGATTCTATGTTGTTGCATTCCAGTGTCCTGCTTTCATAAAATGCACAGTGAATTAGTATCTTTTTCTGATACACAAGTTTCAGCTAGATTTTATATTTTCTTCCATAACTCAAATTTCTGAATAGAAATAGGAGTGAGATTACGGCTTCCTGTTCCAAGTTCAGCATTGTTTTTGCATGAATACATTTGCACAATACTTATTCACTGCAATAGACATGGTAGGTCAATATTACTTCTCTGTGGACATAACATTATTATATACCTTACATGCCTTGTGGGAAAATGCTGAAGTGCTCATAGGTAGAACCTATTAACCGACTAATCTTTTGCATTTAATTTACCTTTATTTTCCACTTCCCGTGTAAAATATGAGATTTTGGTTTATGTTTGATTATTTATTTTTGACTACCTTGAGGGTCAAATAATTAGATAACTGTTTCTCAGCCACCTAAATAAATTACCCTGTCCTGCATAGAAATAACTTCAGCTCTATCCTATCCAAACCAGTTTCTCTAGCAGGACTTGGAATAAAATCTCTCAAAATACAAGTGCAGGTTTCAACCCAAGCAGGTCAAGTTTGGTTGTTCCAAAGGGAATTAACTGGAGTGTGCATGACAGGGGGACAAGAAACTGGGAAAATATTTGTGTTATAAATGATGTTGTGGGTCCACTTAGGTCAACAAATCTGCTATTTGAGAGTCTACAGATAATTTTAAAAATACTCCTCCCTTCTGAATCTACATTTGTACAGCACCTTGCAGAAATGTCCATGGCACCACGCCATATTAAAAAGTCCTCTTAGACTGGAACTGGACTGGCTTCCCCTCAAGCTGGGCAAAAGCCAGAAGTAGCATGGTACTTATTAGTGTGGATGTGAACCTTTGTAGCAGTTAATTCTGTTTTCCAAGATAGGAAGGACTTTAGATAATTCTCAAAACCTAGGAAATGTTTTTTAGACATCAGATTTTTTAAAAAATAAATCATTAATGATTGTTAACACTTTCCTTTCAAAGCTACAGCCTAACATAAAGAAAATTAAACTAGCAGAAATAGTGGAATATACTGCAACAAGACTGGGTGTGGTTTTTGGTTTAAAACTAGGAAAGCAGCTCAAGCAAATATCTTTCGTTCACTCATTCACTTCTTTCAAAAGTTCTAGGCTGGAAGTAATATTAATGCAAATGAGTTTTGCAATTAAAACACCACCTAGTTTGAATCTCCGTTTTTATTAGTGATTTGATGTGATACTAGGTATTTTGATATTAATATTTCATTGATTCCTCCATGGTTCTATATATAGAAGGGTACAGGTATAAATTTGGCAGCAGATTTCTCAAATAAGCATTTCATCATTCAGTGAGATCTTTCATACTTTGACTATTAATCCATAGGGACTACTTCAGTAAAAGACGACTGATTAATAGGATGGGTTTTCATCACTTGGTTACACATGTCATTTTTCTGGCATTTATAAATAAAAAAAGATGAAATATTTCTGTTCAAATAAAAGAAATTATTTGCTTAAGTGAAAACAGAACAACAAAAAACTAATTCTGAGTTAGATAATTGTAATTTTTATAAAAGGGAAATTCTAAGTGAAATCTAATCTAAACATATTCTAACACACTTTAAAATGAGTGATAACTGTTAAACAGGTTGCCATTGAATGGTTTGATTGCTTGAAAGTTACTTTAACAGGTTCTCTTAAAAGAGTTTGGAAATAGCAAAATTTTAAAAATACCTTCTCATGTCTAAAATTTGCATCCCTCAATCTCTTACTTAATATTAAATCATAGAATCATAGAATCATTAAGGTTGGAAAAGACCTCTAACACTACAAAGTCCAACCATCAACCCAAAACCACCATACCTCCAAAACCATGTCCTGAAGTACCACATCCGCACCTTTTTTTAACACCTCCAGGGATGGTGACCCCACCACCTCTCTGGGCAGCCTGTTCCAATGCCTGACCACTCTTGCAGTAAAGACATTTTTCCTAATATCCAACCTAAACATCTCCTGATGCAACTTGACACCATTTCCTCTCATCCTACCACTAGTAACTTGGGAGAAGAGACCAACACCTGCCTCACTACAACCTCCTTTCAGGTAGTTGTAGAAAGTGATAAGATCTCTCCTCAGCCTCCTCTTCTTCAGGCTAAACAACCCCTGTTCACTCAGCAGCTCCTCACAGGACTTGTTCTCCAGACTTTATCTAGCTTTGTTGCCATTCTCTGAACACGCTCCAGCACCTCGATGTCCGTCTTGTACTGAGGGGCCCAAAACTGAACACAGTAATTGGGGTGTGGCCTCACCAGTGACAAGTACACGGACATGATCATTTCCCTACTCCTGCTGGCCACACTGTTCCTGATACAAGCCAGGATGCCGTTGGCCTTCTTGTCCATCCGGGCATACTGCTGCCTCATGTTCAGCTGGCTGTCAACCAGCACCCCCAGGTCCTTCTCCGACGGACAGCTTTCCAGCCACTCCTCCCCAAGCCTGTAGTGTTGCGTGGGTTTGTTGTGACCAAAGTGCAGGACGTGGCACTTGGCCTTCTTAAACCTCATACAGTTGGCCTTGGCCCAGCCAGCCAGCCTATCCAGATCCCTCTGCCGAGCCTTCCTACCCTTCAGCTTATCAGCACTCCCACCCAGCTTGGTGTCATCTGCAAACTTACTGAGAGTGCACTTGATCCCTTCACCCAGGTCATCAATAAGGATATTAAACAAGACTGGCCACAACACTGATCCCTGGGGGACACCGCCTGGGACCAGCCACCATCTGGGTTTAGCTCCGTTCAGCACAACTCTCTGGGCTCGGCCATCCAGCCAGCTTTTTATCCAGTGAAGAGTACACCCGTCCAAGCCATGTGCCGCCAGCTTCTCCAGGAGAATGCTGTGGGAGTCAGTGTCAAAGTCTTTGCTAAAGTCCAGGTAGACAACATCCACAGCCTTTCCCTCATCCACGAGGCGGGTCACCTGGTCATAGAAGGAGATCAGGTTGGTCAGGCAGGACCTGCCTTTCGTGTACCCATGTTGGTTGTCCTGCATATGCATGGTTATTGAAGAAGAATTACACCCCATTTTCAGCTGATAATGTAGGAAATTGTACTTTGTCAATCTGAAATTGTTTTCCTTTCTTTTCTCTTGCTTGCCTAGTTGTATCAGAATATGGCTGCACATTTAGATTCATGATGCCCATATTCTAAAATGTAGTATTCTTGACTATAGACTGGAGATGTTAGTGGAGACTTAAATCCTGGAACTTCTTTCAAATGCTTAAACAAAGAAGCCATCCCATCACCAATTACTTTGCTTCTGATAAAAACCCTCAGTACAAACCCGGTTTTTAACGTATTTGTTTTTTTTATACTGTACGGTAGGGTCCGTCTTATCCTACTCAGATCATTCTATTACGAGTCTGAGATTGCTGTCTTCATTGTTGTTCCAATGAAAATAAAATTAAGAGAAAAGAATTCTGGATTTAGGTTTGGAAGGGTTTTTTTCTCTTTTTCTCTTAGAATTGTGTATTGAATTGTATGCAATGACACAAAGGTTCTGTGGTCTTTTCATTTCAGTATTCATGCAAGTCACTTAGAAAGAAAAATACTTATTCTCTGGATTTTGTTAAATTTAGTTTGGAGTATACATCTCTATACATCTATCTTTATCTAAAATTGGTATCTAAAACCTATAGACAACTTCATATATAAATATGTTGGGTTTGTTCGCTTGTAGAAATAAATGGTAGCACAGAAAGCAAGAAAAAAGATTAGTCAAATTGGGAATTAACATTGTGGGGTGAGGGTTGCAAAGAAAATCTGCACCACCTTCCCTCTCTAGGGGAACTATACATCTCTAGATGGTAACTGTAGTGATTCCCAGTTGACCAAGAGAATGAGAAGAATTCATACAAACACCCTGAAGTTCATCAGTAGAATTTGTTGATACTTTGTATGCAGCTGATACAGCACTCTGCATGTAAGATGCCAAATTCATTGATTTCACCACGCTTTTTAGTTGGACAACATACCAAATATAACCTAGCATATAGTAGTGTCTTCACTTACTGAGCGTGTTTTATGGCCCTTTAATGGAAAGAGATTACATGGCTGAGGCCAGTAATTGCCATAAAAAATTCTAAGTGTGGGAGACAGCTTGCATTACTAAGAATATAAAGATATTAGATGAACATGTTTGTTTTGAGACAGCCTTGTTTTACTCAAAGAATATTCATTAGTGCCAGTGAGCATATATCTGTAGCCTTTTCGAACCACCTGACCTGCACTTTATGAGTGATCTACTAACATTGCCAGAGCACATGCTGAAAATATGTATATATATATATATATATGTGTATGCAAAGGAGAAAAAGTGGAACTTTACATTCAAATTATCTAACCCCCTAACCCCCAATATTTTGTTTTAAGAAGATCTTAATGAAGACAAATTATGGATTTCTTCTAGAATATTTTCTTGGAATTGTTCAATTCTCTCACCTGGGATGTGGTTGAAAGCATATACATTAAATCAGGTCTTGATATTTGAGGTCAAATAACTCTGCTTTTACATGGCAAGCAATGTAGAGATCAAGCTTTTATGAAGGACTTATTATCCAGTTTCTTTGATTACTAGATCAATAAACAGTAAAAAGTAGTATGACAGAGAAGTTCTATAAAACTAGTTGTCTACCCAACAGAGCTTTTATTTTTCTGACATTTTAATAGATCACCATCCAGAACATTCAGAATCAATTCCGCTCTACATATTGGAGAGCTCTTAAAATAACTGCTATATATCTAAACCACTGATTTGAAGTTAACAGTCTCAGAACCCAGGCCTGAAAAAAACAGACACCCCCTTTCTATTAACCTCAGTTGCGACCTCTTTGCCTGTCCTTATAAGACCAGCTAAATATTTTAAAGTTTTTCTGCTGAACAATTATGTTAACAATTTCATTTATGACCATACACTTCCGTTTATGCTGTCATGTTTACTTTGTTTATATTTTACATTGTTTTCACTTCATATTTATATTCTTTTCTCGACTAGTAGTATTACTTATGTAACAGAAAAAAATACCAATTTCAATTAATCTATTTGAATTTAAATAATTTTTTTTTTGCTTTTTTTAGAACTTATGAAGAAAAAATTGAAAATTAAAACAACTAGAGGAAAAGGTTAAGAAATTTAGACTTCTTAAACAGCAAAAATGTCTTAATTAATTCAGAACTTTTAAGAAGTGGAATTTAGCCACTGAGCTGAAAAGCCTATGTTTCATACCATTTTATCTGTGACTGACTCCCATGCTCAATTCCTTTCTTTGTATTTTCTGAACATGCAACAGCAGATCCATTCCAAGATATACTACTGTTAGCACATTTTAAGCATTCTTCATTCAGAGTTTCAAGATTTTTCTAGGTGTGGACCTCCTCTGAAATTCAATAATACACTCAAGAAATAAACAAATATTTGTTTATTGTGGAATTCATTTGGTAGGAACAGCAGTACTGATAGAATAGGTGATCACTGTAATAGTTAATAGATGTAAATAATGTTGAATTCAGAGAACCAAAATAAAGTGTTGTCTAGACTGCTGTTGAAGCCAAGGATATTTTCCCAATAATTTTAACTGAATAAACATTATGATATATAAAAAGGAGGGTTATTGAGGCTACTTCATTCCCTTTGTTTTACTTTTTTTTTTCCTGAGTTCCAAAATGCTAGACCACAATGAATTTCCTTGAAGACTGTGTAGGAAAAGAAAAGGTTTCATTTTATGTATCTGGAGAAGAAAGCACAGTTTTGTAGAATGTCACATTTCTCAGGCAGAGCCCCCCTTTTACAAAATCACATTTTCATATTATGTTTCTAGATTTTTATGAATGATGCACACATCTATCACATACTAGCTATAAGACAAGTTGAGAAATCACATCTGTAGGAAAAGCAATCATCAGCAGGAATATAATGAAGTTGGACTATCCTAAAGCTTTACATACTAAATAGCATTATCTTGGGTTCTTTATAGGAATGAATATTCAGCTCATGCTGTTCTGGAGAGTTGGTGAAATCCATATGTACGTATATGCCATAAGTGGCATGTGATATTGTTTTAATTATGTACAAACTTGTTAAACAAGGACCCTTCTAGGACAGTACACCAGTAATAGGTAGCCGACCCTCAGTAATTTTTCTATTAGTGGTTTAAAGGTCCCTGTATAAACAGCAAAGGACAATGAAACAGCTGCCTTGAATGCATCTCCCATCTCAAAAATTTTCCAAGTTTTATTAGTGACTGTAACTTGTGTAGAGGACTGGGATCAAAACACTTTAATTTATTCTGATATTTAATTTCTCATTTTTCAGATCTCTGCACCTGTTGGCAGAATAATAGTTAAAGCTTTTGGCGCTCAGTTGGTGTTTCCTTCACTTCAACTTCTTTTCCTGATAGGTACCCAAAGAGATCCTTGTTCCATGAGGCCCAACTAGAGTATGTGCTGTGAGTAGTAATTGTTAAATCAACAGCAGATTTAGTAGTGTTTTTAATAAAATTTGGATTTAAGATTGTTTGTATGTTAATTGGCTTTAGAAAATATAATGCTGGCATTAGAAGCAATTCTTACACTATACTTTTAATGCAAGACATACTTTTCAGTCACAGCAAGTCAGACTTTACTAGTGATGATTTTCTATTAACCATGGGAATTTAACTGTAAAATCTTTGAATCCAGTTTGTTTGACTCTATTCTCAGAATTTTCAGACTTTTAAATTTTGGAATATTCAATAAAACACAACTGAGTTTTATCTGAATATTCTGTATTGGAATAAATGAATAATCAAGAAAAATTCTGACATGATTGCAAGACTTCAATACAAATAAAACCTACCTTTTCCCTTGGATAGCTTTAAGATGTACAGTTTTTAAAATAAATATGTACTATTTCCTTTCCCTTTCATTACGGACAGATATCTGTACTATCAAGGCAGAATGCAGTGATTATTCAGGTCCTACATATTTGGCTTGGTTCGGTTTCATTTACTCTAGCTCAGTTCCTAACTAATTTCACTAGCCCATAATAACTCATATTATTGGGTTTAATATTAAAATTTTTGCCACAGGGGAAAAATACAATATATATTTTAAAGCTACAAAATCTACAGTTTTTCTCCATCTAAGCCTTTTCTCTATCTATTTGAATTTGTTTTCTTTTAAATATTGGACATATCCATCCATATGGATAGTTTTCCTATGTTTTTTCCATTTGGATGACAGAATTGCTGTTCTGAAATGCCAGACCAGAAACACTAAACACTATAAGATATCATTTAATATTAAGAATTATCTCTTCCCTCTGTCCTAGTGAGTCATTACTGCCATCACTGAAGTCTGTAAAGTATTGCTGCACAAGAAGCTACTATCTCTGACCTTCTTGAGTCTCAGATTTTTTTTCTTTTATGACTTTTCCTGTAATAAACCAAGCATCTTTGGTTACTTATAAAGTCTCACAACTCCAGCAATATAATAGGAATACAACTGCAGGAATATAACTCAGAGGGAGGTTAAACAAAACCAGTAGTTAACTCAGCATTTGATTTTTTGGCTACTTTAGAAGTTCCATGGACAAGAGTAGCAAGAAATTTAGTCAGGCTATCTATTTTCAAACAACAAAAATTCTGTCTTTCTTTTCTTTCTTTCTGTTTAAAGAACAATTTGCCTTTGTCAGCTCTTTAAAATAAAACACTTTGGAAAACTAGAAGAAATTAAAGGTACTGTATCTTTAATGTATACCACATGTAATCATTGCTAATGCATGGGTTTGCAGAAAAAAATATTTGGAGGTCTGAGGAATATTTTTGTACATTGGTCTGAAATTACTTTGTATTAAACAAAAATCTCTGGCAGTGTCTTCCAGTATAATCCACAAAGATTACTTAATTATACTGTGGGGGCACTGGAAGGCAAAGCCTAACCTAAGGTATGTCACATGGGCTTTGTATTTACTGAGTGGCTATTTGTTTATTCCCAATATGTTCCTCTAAGTCCCTCATTAATTATCCTTAAGCTTCGAAGTTGAAGCTGAGATGCAAATGTGTTATATCATCTCAAGCTTCTCTTTACCTAAGGGGCGTTGAAATTTTAATACTGGATACAGTGTCTCAAGGCTATATTCTAGCATTATTATGCACATTATACAATATTGCTAGAGCACATAATGAACCATGTTAACCAGCAACCAAATATTTAAATAAATGTATTTCAATGGATAATGGCATTGTTGCAATGTTTTCTTAGTTGGCAAATCTATTGATTAAATAAACTCATTAATTTAATTAAACTATGTGATGGATACTTTCATTCTTATGCAGTTTTCTTTAAAATTGGGTGATAAAAATATTTTCTAATTTCAGGAAACTTTCCATAGAAATCAATATAAACTTCTCTTAAGTAGAATTTTCAGCATTTTTGAATGAAAGAAAAAACTTCAGGAATGTATTTTTATATTTATTAGATTTCATTTAAAAAAACCAACAAAATAATAAGATTCAAGAACAGTTGCTATGCATGGAAAGGAGATTATGATATTTGCTTATGCAAATATATATACATTGAAAATATGTTCATGGTGTCATTGCCTGTAACTTAGTATCTGAATTAATATATAACTCAAGCACAGGAGGAAAAATTGCTGTCACCTGCTGACAGCGTGGCAGAAAATACTGATGATATGATTCCCTCCCTCTCTTTTCTTCTCCAAATTATTCTACCATTTTACCCTGAAAGACTTTCAATTCCCAGAAACTCTCTTTCTTCTAAAAGCTGTATCACTACAAGATGAGACATTATCTAGTACACAAGAACGCATTTCTAATCAAGCATTGTCTGCAAAAATCTCATGTTTTGAATTTATTTTCTACCAGTGACCCATGATATCTTGAGTTTGATGCCCTTCAAACCTGCTGCATTTGTTATTTCATTAAAATAATTTCCTTCTGACAAAAAAAAAAATTAGAATTTCACAATGTCCTTTGTGTGTTCACTTTTGTAGTAATATTGTCCAAACTGTTTCCTATGCCTCACATATAAATAAAACATTCAGAGGTGTATTCTAAGGTATAATCAAGTGACTGCAGTGAGTTCAGTTGGACAGATCTAAAATGTTAGCAACCCCTCAGATAGAGACTACTGCTTCCTCATCTGAATTTCAATAACTGTGTTATTATTGAATCAATGCAGTCCAGTAAGACCACAAAAGTTAGTGTGGGACAACACAGTGTGCACATTATGATCTTTTTCTGATAGCTTACTATTGTCCAGTACTGGCTACTAGTTACCCATTAGCAGTTGGAGTATATCAGACATATCAGTGAGCACATCTTGTCGGTTTTTTAATCCTAAATAAGCCCACTTCGTGCTTTCCAAGAACACTTTGCAACACAAACCAAAACATACTAAAGGGAGGCCATAAGGAGGTTCTTCCCTCCTCCACCTGCTTTCCCTCTCCCCCTTTCTTCCTCTTACCAGCTGCTGTAAGAAACAGTATGAAAATACTTCTACTCTGGGAGCAGGCATCATTTTCAGATCTATTAATCTGCTGTATTTATCGCCACTGCATCCTTTCTGCTGTACACTGCCTAGCATGAAAACCAGCTCTGCCTCACTTTCATTTAATGTTCTTGCTGACATAGTGTTGTGCCAGAAAGACAGACGTGACTGCCAGTAAACTAGTATCTGATGAGATAAATAGTTTTGTGGCATGTAAGGCCAGAGTGGCAGTAAAACCTAGGCAATGGCTCTACTTTTTTATCAGCTAGAGGAATATATATATCTCAGAGTTGTAGGGATTCTGTCCCAAGCTGTTTCCAAAAGTAAACTGTGTTAGCAATTGAAGACTCTGTGATTGAAATGAAGAATATTTTCTGTTATTTAATAAGATGGGATGGACTGCAATTTTCACCCTTTCCTAGGTGATAACTACAAATGCAGCAATTCAAATAAAAGGCAGGAGGTCAATAACTTCCTAAATTGCTACTGAGTTTTGACTATATATGGTAGCCCACCCACCTTACCCTGAAAAGAAAATGAGTTGGGGTAACACAGTTTGGGAATTTCTGTAATAATCAGCATCAGTGGAAATTTTAAATACTCAAAGCCATTCACACAAAATGTCTTTCATTTATTCCTTGGGTGCTGTACAGTGTAATCAGACCTTTAAAGAGAACATTTCCTCCCACTGTGAAAGTCTTTTTTTATAGTGTAATAAGGTTTGTAGGGGTCCATTTGGGAAAATATAGTTATCTTGGGAGATGATTCACAATTTATTTCACCTTGCCTGGAGGCTTTACTCTTAATAAGTTTTCAGCCATCAAGTTTTAGAAGTTAATAAAAAATAGAGGAAAACTTTCCGTTTTTTGGAAAGCTGCAGTTTATGGCCACCTGGCAGTCTACCATAGAATAAGGGTGTGGTGGAGACAAAAGGCAAAGATTGACACAATTCTATCTATGGCTGAAAAATTTTCTGCCATCTGCCTTTCTTATTGATAGCAAAAGCTCAGAAAATTGTAATTCATGGTCATAGCCTTCCAAAATTGCTAATAGTCTAGTTTAAGCATTGATTGTTGATGAGATCTTTTTGAACTGCAATTTTGGGAGCTGTAGTTTGGCACATAGGAAGTTATTTGAGAAAAAAAATGGGGGTGAGGGGAGGATTTAGATTTTGGATGACTTGTTAATTATCAGCCAGTGCACAGTTTTTAAGAACACTGCAAGTAACGCAAGAGTTGAATTATTAAAACAGAAGTTTTTAATCCCTGTATCTTCTTGGATTTGCACTTATTTTCCATAGTTTTTCTTGGCCAGATCTCAGATTCATAACTGTTAACTACAGGCATTTACAGTAGGTAATACTACACTAATCCATTATTTTCCTTATGAAAGCTGCCAGACTTTAATTTTTTGGTGGTTCTTGTCCCAGAAGTTCTACTATAAGGTTATTCAAGTGGTCTCATTACTTTTAGCCTAAATATACAGTCGTTACTGCATGGACCAAGTATTCACGCACTCAGGCTGGGTGGTTATTTTCTAGTCTTGAGATTCTTGGGTCATGGCTAAGCCTTACAATGATTACAGCTATTTAGAAATAAAGACGATGTGAACTATTTGGATATCTACTCTTGCTGCAGGGCAAATGCAGATACCTTATGACAGACAGACTTTATCCTGATAGTGACAGTAGAGGTTAAAAATATTGTGAATTTCAAAATAATCATATGGACTATGTTTTATCTTAAGAAATAACAATGACAAAATTCTCAGAGGTTGTTCCCCAGAAGACATGGTTCCACCATTAGCTATCTATCTCAAGCACAAAGGTGAAAGATCTGATGAAATCTCATGAACTATTATGCAGATTCTATTGATGCAAGTTTGCGAAAAATGGTGAGGGACAAAATGGGAACTGGGCATGACACAACGTATAACAGAAAAAGAAAAACAAAAGGCGTCTGCTCAGAGTCCATATTTATCCTGCAAATCTGAGTGGCTGCTTTCCAGAATGCACAAACAGTATGCACACAAAGAAAAAGGGAAGAAATATAGATAATTTCCATTTTGTTGGAATAATTTTTAATGTTGATGCAAGGTGAAAAACTTCTGTAGTTCCTTCTCCTCTTGAAAGCTATGGGAATATCTACCCATATTTCTTCTCTGTCACTTCACCCTCCTCTTCCATTAGCTCTTGCATGTATTGGCAAATTCTAGAATGTACAGTTTATCCTTATTTTTAATCTCCTCCAGATGCACCTGTTCCATGTTCATTAATTCAGCAAATTCTGCCTGGAGCATATCTAGTGCTAAAGGTGTAATTCCCTGAAGGTATTGCTTGTCCCAAAGACTTCTGAGAAAGCTTCAAGAACAATATGTCTGGATGTTAGAGAACTCTGAGGAGAATTATTTCAAGGATCATTTTGAATAATTTTCAAGAATTATGTCTATGTTGTAGGTTAGTGAAACAACCGTCTACTCATTGGAGGCATCATTCCTTGTGTCAACATGAAAGCAGCCCTACCTGTGTGCCTAGAAGAAGGGAACAGAAGAGAAGAGTATCACCTGCAGCAGACAGTGCAACATATTGGCCTCTCCTGGCAAATAACTATTTCTTTAAGAACTGTCTTTCACTGACTATCCAGTATGAAACTTTACCTTTCAAATGTCAGATTTGAGAAAGTGAAGACCAGGCCAATAAAGACACACTTTACATTTCAAAGAGGCAGGAAACAACCCTTGAGACAGTAAGATGAAGGCAAGGTAGGTGCTTGAATACTCCCATAAACAGAGCACTTTGGACATTAAAGATACACAGAAGCTGGACTACTGTATCCAACTCTGGAGTCCTCAGTACAAGAAATACATGGATGTGTTGGAGTGGGTCCAGAGGAGGGCCACAAAAATGATCCAAAGGATGGAGCACCTCTCCTGCAAGAATAGTCTGAGAGAGTTGGAGTTGTTTAGTCTGGAGAATAAAAGGCTCCAGAGATAATTTATTGCAGCCTTTCAATACTTAAATGGGGTTTAAAAGAAAAATGGTATGCTGGTTAAAGCTGAGGTAGAGTTAATTTTCTTCAATGTAGCTAGTATGGGGCTATATTTTAGGTTTGTGCTGAAAACAGTGTTGACAATAAAAGAATGTTTTCATTATTGCTAAGCAGCGCTAACACACAGTCAAGTCATCTTCTGCTGCTAAGATCATCCCATCAGCAAGTAGGCTGGGTGTGCACAAGAAGCTGGGAGGGGGTGCAGCCAGGACAGCTGACCCCAAATGACCAAAGGGATATTCCATACCGTACAACGTCATGCCCAGCATGTAAAGCTGGAGGAAGAAGAAGGAAGGGAGGGGACATTCAGAGTTATGGTGTTTGTCTTCCCATGTAACCGTTATGCATGATGGAGCCCTGCTTTCCTGGAGATGGCTGAACGCCTGCCTGCCCATGGGAAGTGGTGAATGGATTCCTTGCTTTGCTTTGCTTCTGTGAGTGGCTTTTGCATTACCTATTAAACTGTCTTTGTCTCAACCCACAAGTTTTCTCACTTTTACTCTTCTGATTCTCTCCCCCATCCCGCTGTAGGGGGACTGAGTGAGCAGCTGTGTGGTGCTTAGTTGCTGGCTGGGCCTACACCACAACAGTCCTTTTTGGTGCCCAACGTGGGGCTCAAAGGGTTGGAGGTAACGACAGGTTTGACTGGAATGTCCTAGATTGGTTTTATAGCTGTTATTGCCATTTAGCTACTAATCAGCTGGTTTCTGTGCTTGCCACGGGGCTTGCTTGCCTCACTGTAAATTAGAGTCCAGTGTTTGTTAGTGGCTGCTTTTTGCTTTTGCTGCCATACTGCTGCACTGCTTATCATCTTACTCTGCTGTGCCCGGGAACATTTTGATAACAGCAGTGGCCATGTACCTGGGCTGGCAGATGGCCAGGGCATCGCTGCTGTTTCTGTGCTGCTGTACTGGGCAGGCTGGAACTCCAGTGTGAACTCAGTTTGAAGGGACTGTGACCTGTGGATGAGTCCACATGGCAGCCGGACACCCTGAAGCGTCTGTGGCTGTGGGTAAGCCCATGCCAGAGCAGGTATATCTTGAAGCGTCTGTGGCTGTGCATGAGGTCATGCTGGGGCACCTCAAAGTGTGTGGCCATAGATAAGCCCATGACAGAGCAGGCATACTCCTGGAAGTACTGCAAGCAAGGCCATGTTGGTGCAGGTTTACTTCTGAAAGGACTGTGGTTGTGGGTAAGGCCTCACTGGAGCTGGTATAGTTCCCAAAGGGACCAGGCATGGAGATAGTAATGGATATAACTTTAAATTGTTGTAACTCATGATTTGAGGTGCATGTTATAGGAATTACTATAGCAGGGACCACTTGAAACAGTGGAGGACAAGCCTGCAAGTGCAGCAGGGACCCGACCTAAGCTGGCTTTGGTGTCCAGTAACTCCACGCAACACACCACCTTTCCAGTCCTGAGTGACCACTATAAAGGATGGAGCCCAAAGTCATGAACTAAATGAACCCAGTGGACATTTATGGATATTTTATGGACATTTAACAGGGGTGGACCATAGACTAAGGAAATGATATCTGTGTATTATATCAAAGGATGGGAAGGGTGGTCGTGAGTAATGAGAATGTATTGGTTAGTGTGAGACCTGAACATGAGGTAAATGGTATGGAACAAGGGGTGCAGAGTGTGCTGGTTTCAGCTAGGATAGAGTTAATTTTCTTCATTGTAGCTGGTATGGGGCAATTTTTAAAGTTTGTACTAGAAACAGAGTTGATAATACAGGGATGTTTTCATTATTGCTGAACAATGCTACACACAGTCAGGGTCTTTTCAGCTTCTCACACCACCCTGCCATGGAATAGGGTGGGTGTGCACAAGAAGCTGGGAGGGGACACAGCTGGGACAACCGACCCCAACTGACCAAAGGGATGTTCCATACCATAAGACATCATGATCAGCAACAAAACCAGGGAGAACATTGGCGGGGGGTATTGCTGCTTGGGGACTGGCTGGGCATTGGTCAGTTGGTGGTAAGGAATTGTTTTAATTTGTTACATTCCTTATATTATTATTATTATTATTAAACTGTTCTTAACCCACGAGTTTTCTCAATTTTACCCTTCCAATTCTCTTCCCCCATCCCACTGCAGGGGGAGCTAGTGAGTGGCTGTGTGGTGTTTAGTTGCCAGCTGCAGTTAAACCATGACACAGTGTTAGGTTTACAGTTGGGCTGGTGATCTTAAAAGACTTTTCCATCCTAAAGGATACTGTGATTCTGTGAAAATGGGCTCTTAAACTTTTCAGCTGTTGATTTGACTGTTTATGTCCTTCAGGAGAAAGGACTACTGTTCTTTTAGCATGTTCTTGCAGGACGTCTAAGGAAATATGAAGAAGATCTTTGTTTTTAACACAACCTTTGTCTCTGCTTAGAGTGACAGGCATTTTGTATTGTGATTCCCCCTGCCTGCCCCTCCCCCTGCCCCAGATATATTTATGACAACCCCATAGTATTTTAAGCTGCCTTGTTATTTGGAATGTTAGAAATGGGAACATAAGTGAATAGGGAGGAGAAGAATGCAGTTCAGTGGAAGAGTGGCTGCTAAGCAACTGTTTCAAAACTGTAAAGATTAACTGGAGGCATATAGGCAAATGGGCATCTATGATCAGCTGACAGGAAAGGAATACTCTATCTTTGGACCTATAGTATCAAATTGGACGTGAGAATATCAGAGGATAGGCACTCAGGTATTGTATCCTGTTTATTGTAAGGCTACAAGAAGTTCAGTCATTGAGTGGTTGTATATCTGATTTAACTTCAGAGCTGTTGAAAGCTCATTGAGTACATTAATGTGACTACGGCATTTATCTATTCTAAGAAGATTTTCAAGGGTCTTCATGACCACTGGAAAAACACAAACAGAAATGTCATAAACTTCCTATTCCAAAAGCAGAAAAATAAAGAATGTAAGATGTCATATATTTTTTTACTGTTATGTGAGATACTGTATTTTAACTTATGGCTTTATTAATATGTACGCTTATTTTATTGATGTGTGCATTTTTGCTAATGAAGATAAGATTCCAATTTTGAAATAACCATGTAATAAGTTAGCTCATATAGTTTTCAGTCATATTTTTTTGTTTGATCACTGGTATTTTCTTATATAATGCAGCCAATATTATAAAGTTCTTCTGTTTTTCTTTTATTATTTTTCTGGACTACTGTAATTTACATCAATTGATTGTGGTTATTTTTTCCTTCATAGTGATACTGTATTTGCTTATTTTCCAGAAATGTTTATTCAAAAATTTTGCAAATTTACTACATGGATATTTATGACAAACTTGTGACATTTTACAATCTTGTCCAGAAACAGCTAAATTATATCAATCCAACCTTTTACTGAATTATGTTCGTTTATGGCTACAGATTCGGTATAGTTCTTTCAACCATATAAGTGCTGAAACTGAAGTTTTATCAAGCCAGATGGATTAAACATTGATTTTTTAAATATGTCTAAGTTACTGCATGGAAAATCCTAGAAGGAGGAACTTTAAAAAAAAAAAAAAAAGCAAAATTTAACAATTACCTTGCATTGTGAAATTAATTTTAAATAATGTTCTTTTTGTGTTCATATTTATCATAGCTACCCTGAAGCTATGGGGGCTTCACAGGGATGCACCCAAATCAGACCATCATAAAATTCCTAGGGGTTTTGGACACTGTTCCTACACAGAGTGATTTAACTCTGTGCAGCTTATAAAATGGACCTGGGATTCCAGAAGCACCCAAAGCCAGTGCATTCTGAACAAGTGAAGCTTGTCTCAGACGCTGCACTACAAGTCTAGGACTTGGATATAACTTTCTTGATCTTTGAGGCAACACTTACCTGTTGTATAATTTCAGTAAATAAGAATAATAATTTAGTGTGCAAAAAATCCAAACTATTGGATAGGACTTCATAGATATGGAAAAGCTAGTTTCTGATGGAATGAAAATAGAGGGTATTGTAACTTGCTAAATTTGAATTTTCATGTTGTAAATTACTGCATGATTGTGTGTTAAACCTCTTGACACATTTTCTACACAAGTTTCAAGGGATTTTTCTTTCATACAGAAGTCCAGATCTGGCCTTGAGACTTTCATGCAGCATGTCCTTGTTTCAGCTGGGATAGAGTTAATTCTCTTTGCTGTAGCTAGTATGGGGCTATGTTTTAGATTTGTGTTAAAAACAGCGGTGATAATTCGGATATATTTTAGCTGTTGCTAAGTAGTGCTTATGCTAGTCAAGGACTTTTTCAGCTTCCCATGCTCTGCCTAGTACACAAGGAGCTGGGAGGGGACACAGATGGGACAGCTGATCCCAAATGACCAAAGGGATATTCCATACCACATGACGTCGTGCTCAGCATGTAAAGCTGAGGGAAGACGAAGGAAATGGGGTACATTCAGACTGATAATGTCTTCTCAATTAACTGTTACATGTGATGAAGCCCTGCTTTCCTGGAGATGGTTGAACACCTGCCTGCTGAAGGGAAGTTTTGCTTTGCTTCCACATGCAGCTTTTGCTTTACTTATTAAACTGTCTTTGTCTCAACCCACGAGTCTTCTCACTTTTCTGATTCTCTCCCTCATCCCACTGGGAGGGGAGTGAGCGAGCGGCTGTGTGGTGTTTAGCTGCTGACTGGGCCTAAACCATTGCACAGGGTCATGTACAATTCCTCTGCCCCTGACGAATTATGACTTTTCAAAATATTTGATTTAGAACCGTGGAGAGAAGAAGAGAAACAGATTCACACAAAAGAGAAATTTCATTGCATATAAAAAATATCTTACAGAAAAGTGTAACTCATTGTCTGGTCTGTGAGCTGAAGGTGTCCTAAAAAACAAAGAATGACAGAGGCCTCAATAGACAAGTTAAAAATAATTAGTGATTGAAAAATATTATGTAGTTTTACAAAGAAGTCATAGCTGACTTCTAGACTTCTTAAATGTGTTTCGTACGTTTACAGTGATTCCACAATCATCTGCAGCCTTATCAGTTTCTTCCCAACGTAAAACCATTGAAAAGTGTAATTACACTAATATAAAAATTGATACATTGTGTCAGACATTTAGGAATATTTACTAAGAATATTTTTTAGAGAATATATGATATGAGAAGGGGTAGAGTTTATATGATCTAGAATCCATAGAGCCACAAGCAGGAAAAAATGCAGACAATTTGACACTTTGAACTTCATGAATTAAATTTTCACTGAAAATTTATGCCATAATGTATAGCAAATTCAAGTCAAAGAATATTAGAATTTAAGAATACAACACTAATGAATTTTAAAATCTCAAGAGGGTAAGCACTTAAAGAAAAACACACATGGGGTTTAAGGGTTTATTTCATTGTTTTCCACTCTGGAAAAGCTGAGTTGAAAGAATGTAAAATGCCTTGGGTGATTTTGATAGAAATTCTTTAATGCATGGCAAATGTACTGAGAGAAAGTGGTAAATATTTAAGAAATAGTTGAACAGACTGCAATTGAAATCCATTCCTGTTTAAATTTAAACAGCAAAAAGGTCAGACAAGGCCAACCTGATTAAGTAAGGTGATATAAAGAGCAGTTCAATAAAGTGAAGAGTGTTAAAATATATACACATGACATAGTAAAGAACGGGACATACAAAAATATGCAGAATTAAGTTAAACCGATAACAGCGGGAATAAAATGAAATGCTGAAATCTGAATTACACATAATGCTGAAATGAACAAAGGGTCCTTCAAATACAGAGGTAATAGAGAGCTGAGAAAAAAGAAAAATGGCCTCCTAAGAATATTACAGGATAATTTTGAGATAGGAAGTGTGAGATTAATCAGTAATCTTATTTTTAGCTTGTTTCCTGAGGAATATGTTTCACATGACCATTTTGTCTGCCAGTGCTTTTCAGTAACTTTAGAGGAATGAACTCTTTCAGCCATATTTGACAATGGAAGGGAGGCAAAAGACCTGCATTTTTTTATGTTTTTAACTGTTGCTGCTGAAAAGGAAAGGTTATGATGTACTCTAATAGACAGGTGTCAGGTTTAACATGCTGCTTGGTGAGCCTACACATACTACCTGGTTACTCTGTAGTCAGACCCAGCCTTTCATGAGCCATTTCTTGCCAGTCAGCTGACAATGAGCTGGTAGCATGTTGGAAAACATCTGGAGTACAGGCAGATGTATTTCAGATAATTTTGTAGAATCATAGAATCAAAAAATAGCCCAGTTTCAAAAGGACCTCAGATCATCTGATCCAACTAGTGGGAAAGGGAGGCCAAATGAGATTATCTAGCACCCTGTCCAATTGCATCTTGAAAACCTCCAGCATTGGGGACTCTATCATGTCCCTAGGGACAGAGTTCCAGTGATTGATTGTTCTTACTGTAAAAAATTTATTTCTTGTGTCAGAATGAAAAATCTCCCTTTTTCTCACTAGTGGTCAGGAATGCTCCTTTTTTTCTACTGGAAATATTTTATTTGTACTCTCATGGAAACATTATATCTTACCTATCATGTAATTAGGATTTTTTCACTTCTAATCATATCCAGTTGAGGAACTTTTAGATAAAATTGTTGTTAGTACTTTCTAGACAATTTAAATTTGTGGTGCTATATGCAACCCCATATCTATATGTGCTGTCATCAAAGTTATTCACCTTTTCTCTTGACCACCTGTATTAACAGATAGCTCTCAATTTTGTTCCATGACAAACTGAATTGTCTTGTTGCTTTATTTTGTCCAGATTCATTAATGAAAATACTACAGAGGATAACCTTCCAGACTGATCCTCGAAAAACCCCTCTACTGATGTCCTTTGAAGTCTTCCAAAAGTCTGTAAACACTAATGCAAGTAATCATTTACTCATACGGGCATAACCCCTCACACCTGTTTGATGCAGTTTAACTAATGTTATCTTCAATTTGCAGATACTGAAAAGAAACTGAGAACAGTTAAGTGACAGTTTTGAGGCCAGACATAATCTGAAGTAGGAACTGGCAAAAGATTCTGACTGATTTGTACCAAATTGAGACAGACAGAAATCCATATTACCTTTTATCTTTTGGGATATAAGTGCATTTTAGAGGATGGATTTATTTTTTTATATTTGCTATTTTTAATCCAAGAAGTGGTATGGCACTTTTTCTTACATTTCAGCATTTATGATGCAATGGCAGATTGTGCATGAATGAACTGAGTACATATCAGACCAGTTTTGTTTTAGTTATTTATTTTGTTGAGCTCTGTTCTGTACAACTCTGTAGGGAAAAAATCAGTAAAATGATAAGCTATGCAGAACATGATTTTGTAAATTCTCTTGTTTAATTTTCCAGCAAAATGTATGAAAAGTGCCAATGCTAATATTTTTTGAGTTGCTAAAAGAAAAATCCAACAAATCCTACTGCTTATGTAAACAAATTTGCAGTTTGTTTGCTGAAAAAAACTCCCTTTTCCTTTTTGGAAATTAGTTTGGTTGTGCCTTTTTAGGAATATATAGAACTTTGGTTGAATAGTTTTCATATCCTGTGTTTTAAATTTCTCTTAATATTTCTCTGTTTTGTGAAAGTTTAAGATAAAGCTTTTTAACAGCCACCTGTTCCTTTTGACCAAAGTCTTCCATTACATAAGGTAAATGCTATCCTTGTTGCCTTAAACAGCAGCTTCAAAAATTTACATTCAGTTTAGTCCCAGTCTTCAATTTCCTCTAAATAGACTAATGAGAGCTCCATGTCTTTTTCCCCTTTAATTATTTTTTGAGGTGCACCATTTAGGCCTTCATAAGAGAAGGGCAAATTTAGACAGCACCTAGTCAGAAGATAATTTGAGATTTGTACTAATAAGCTTGTCATTTTTCTCAGTTGACCATCTAGATCAAAATCCTGTGCAGGTAAGACTCATACTTACACTTGCTTGTCCAAGAAAGATAAATAAGCATTTTAAACCACTGAAGAAAATCTGAGTGCCCAATTGTTTTCATGCTGACCAGCTGTGGTAGATTTTTGCTTGTGCCCATAGCCTGTGACATTCTTCTTCACTGGCAATGCTTAGTTCCGAAAATGCAGTCAGCAAGGGTGTAGATTTTACATCGTACATGGAACTTGCCATAGTTTTATGACAGCACATTAAATGACACTTTATGAAAGGAACTTGTTCATCTAGATAGAGATGTGTTTTAACATTCTCCCTTAAACACATTGTTAATATACAATTTTTATGTTAAACTCACTCCAATAGTCTAATGAAATAGTTTAATAATATTACCTCCATGTTCTGGACTGTAAGAACAAAATATATCTGCCAGGGAAAAGAACCCAGCATCATAAAAATCAACTGTTTCTTTTACACTTCCATATTCCTTGCTACTTTTCAAATTTATTATACAGTTTTCCATTTCTTTCAACACAGGAGGTAGTTATATGAATTTTCTCAGTTTTTCATAATTTTCTGGTTCTGCTTAGTTGTACCAGATCTAATTCTTTCAGCCTGAAGCATTTTTAATTCAATTCGGTTTGACTCAAAGGAATATACGAATGGCCCAAAAGAGTCAAAGGTTATCTAGTCTTTATACATTTCAGATATACAAATTTATATCTCGTTTCAGGCAAGCTGTTCAGGAGTCAATGACCAAAGAAGAGCAAAGAAAGACCATAGGGTATTTCACCCAATTACTCTCCTAGTCTAATGTAAATCAAGTACATTTTAAGGTGACTATTTAAATGCCAGGAATATTACATTTTATTTACCTGTATATAAATAAGGGATTCAAGATGACGGATTATTGTCATTTTCTAATGTAAGATGTTTTAAGCCTCTCTTGGAAAACAGCAACGATTTTTCTATGAAGTTGACAAAACTGAAAATTTTTTTTGACAAAATTAAAAAACAGTGTGGAATAAGAATGTTTAGATTTTCAGATATTTAATGATGACGATAACTAACCAATTTGCTGATTGTATTTATTATATGCCTCATATAATAACTTCATGTACATTTGTTCCAGAAGCCTGGAAAACCCTTTCTCAGTCACTAGATTGAATAACCACCCGCAAAGGAGAAATATCATGCTTTTTTTATGACACATTGCATTCGGACCTATTATTTTATATTTTACTCTATTAAATTGCATTTCAATCCATACACGCAAACATCTAGGATCTGAATTACAAATAATATTTTATAGTATGTCATATTTGTTATGATTTTAAAGAGCTGAAGGAACACTACAGTACCTGGACTACCTATTAAAATGAAAACCAAAACAAACAAAAATACCCACCAAACCTACCCCCCCACCAAGAAGACAAAAACCCCTTAGCTACGCCTTTTCTGTGCTGAAGTAGAAGAGTTTTGCTTCCCACAGTGTGTTAACCGTGCAAGCAAATCCAGAAGACCTGATATACCTCCAAAAGTGAGTTATATTTATTTTCTGAACCACAGTACTGCAGAGTCATTTAAAAATACAAACTACTTGTGTCACTTAGTTGTCTTCTGCTTATAAACCGAGGCACTCTGTGGCTGCTTCTCAAAGCCTAAAAGCTGTCCTGCTGAAGCAGAAGTGTGGACACAGTAGAAATGTAACACATTTGCCATGTACTACAGGTGCTGAAGTATAAGGCAGAAAGAGAAGACTGGTTTTGAGGTTCTACTGTGCTCTTCACAACAAACAAACAAACAAACAATATTCTTTAACTGGAGTAAAAATTACAGCAACAATGAATCATTACTTTCCCAGAAACCCATGATCCCAATTTTGCAAATTGTGCATATGAACAGAATTGAATTTTAAACATCAAGAATTTTAAAACTGAACAATGTTTATTGTTTATTACATCAGACAAATGTTAGATTTTGAGATTTAGAGGTTCTCTCTCTATTTCTTAGCCAATAATGATTTGACAAAGAGTCACTTTGCACTATTTTTTGTTGTAAAGGTGTGTTTAATCCATTCCTCTGTCCTGTCATGTGTGTGTCCGTCCCTCTTTTTCCTTCATAGTATCACATTTACAGCATCTGCCCTTATGTCCTATGATAAGAGAGTAAGCACCACGGTGGCCTGTTTTAGTAGACAGGCTTTAAATAGTAAAACTCAAGGCTAGACACAAACTTTTATTTAGAATATTTAGAGACTTTAATGAACTATACAATGCAAGCATAGTTATTATTATTATTTTGAATTTCATGTATTTCTAGATATCTGGATTGTGTAGTTAACCAAAAAATAAAAATCCTAAAGGAGATATAATTTTATTTTTTTACTTTTTAAAAGGAATTGTCAATACTAGTTAAAAAACAGAATGACACTAGATGCCATTTTGTTTCCTAATATGCCTGTATGGCTACCTCCAGAGGTGTTACTAGGAGTTTTTGAGATATGACAAGATGACGGTGCATGCTGTAGTCTCTACATGGTTTATTGGCATATAGCAAGTTTTGCGTGATTAATTAGAGTCTCCATGACATAGAGAAATAAGTATATTTTGACATGCCACATGTTATGGTAATCATACCCTCCTCTTTAATTTAAAATATGCATAAGACGAAGATTAATTATATGATTAACATTTGTGTGAGGCCAAAATGTCTTACTTCTTATAAAAAATGTGTATGAGTTGTATGATTTTTGTCATTGTTCTGTTATAATGTAAAGGGAATAGAAAGACCATTACAGAGGGAATTTGATTTTCTTCATTTTCAGGTTAGCATAACCAAATCTCTATGTTCAACATTTTTCTCATAGTTTCAATATATGTATTTTATTGTGTTCTTGCATAATACCATTTTCACTAACATTCAGGTAAATGTAACCATTGCTCAACATCTTTTCTGTTATGATGAGCTAAATTTCTTTACATAAAATATTATTAAACAGCTGCTTATTGTTTATTCCTCAGAAACCTACATTTACAATACTCACTTCTGTCTAATTTTCCTGACTTCAAAGAGATTACAGGAGATAGGATTTAGTCTTAATATCTATTATTTTAAAAGATTGCTGTCAGGGTACTACTTGTAGTTTCTAGTCAGCTGCAGGACCCCACTGGGTAAGGTGATACACGATAACAACAGATGATATGTCTTGAAGAATAGTATTTCTCATAATTCATTTTATATTACTCAATCTGTCAGTGAGATTTGGAGAAATTCAGTTCTAAGTGATAATTCTGAGAACATTGTGTTCTATTTATCTAAAATCTGGTGTTTAACACTAGGGGCAATTTAAAGTCAGCAAAAAAGGCAGTGCTTCTGCATCTGTAGTGATTTTTTTTAGTATTTGTTAGCTGTTTCCCCACAAATAAAATATTGATTTCCTCATATGTCCCATATCTATCTTTTAGGTAAAAATATTAAGTTGTATGTGTTTGCGCTGGTTTTATGTAATATTGTGTACACTGGAAGTTTCACATACACAAAGGTTACCAGACGATTTGACTGAGAACCTCTATGCAGTAGAATTTCAAGCAGCTTCATGTTAACTAACAGTAGCTGGGGTTATTCACCTCTTTCACTCAATATTCGGGATAACGGAAAACAACAACAATAAAAACAACAAAAGACACAGTGCTTTTATTTATTACTTGGATTATGAGTCCTAGCACTGTTAACAATTATATAGAAACTAAGCTAAAATACTATTAAATCCATCTAAATTAGATTAAGTAACTGTGAAATAGTCACAAGTGCTTTTAAATAGGTACATGTAATTAGCATGCAGCCTGGTATTTAACATGTTAAAAAATTGTAAAACCACCCAAGTTACGTAAAAACTTTTGAGACATTTTTGTCCTACCAAGGATATTCCCATTAGATGGTTTTATTGTCTTTAAGTCCAATTTGACTGATGATTTGGCTTGTGTAAGATTTGCTATTTCTGTATTTTTCAGCAGACATTGGTTTTGCACTTGTATTTCAGCATGGAGTATTATGACCTTACACCAAAGTAATTCCATTTCAAAGCCTAAAATTTCAGCTGAATGCTGTAGCCACCCAGAAGCAATAGTCTACAAGTACATTTCTGTATTCAACAGGCCTGATAGCTAAATTAACATCCTTTACAGAAACACATTGCCCATGGTAAATTAAGATTTGCTTAAAGCATAACTTCAGAACAGAAAGTCACTGTATTGGCATGTGTCTGAGTAACACGTACAGGCGGTATCTATGGGATACTATATGACAATATTCTTCACCTGTAGTACACAAAATTTTCTGTAGGAATGTAAGATTTTTGCATTTATGCATTTCTTTTAGAGGGAGATGAAGTCCCTGAGTCTCTTCAAGTAAGTAAAGGGAATCCCAGAGAAAAACTGAGGCAAACTTACTCATGGGAGCTGCCCATGTGCCTCTCCTCTCCTCTTCCCTGACCATTTACTTACTTGTTTTTAGAGAAAAAAAGTGATGTTCAGGGACAGTGTTCTACATGGCTTCTTTTGCCCAGCACGTACATTGTCCTTTCTGAGTGGAGACTTTTTTCCCATAATTTTCCAAACCCAAGAGTCTTTTAGAGTAAAACTTTTTTGACAAAGGCTTTGATCCAACTTAATCAGCTCTGTCATGTGAATGAACAAGCCTCTTAATGCCAATAACAAACACAGAGTCAATAAATCTTTAAACCTAGAATGCTATTCAGGTATGGCGACTAATGTTCTTTCCCTAAATATTGATATAAGAATAGATACTTTAAAAAATTGAGAACTTTTGACAACTCCTATTTGTAAGAAATTACACATGAAAAAGTAAATTGATGGAGATATCTACAAGCACACTCAGATATGGTTTTTTTATGAAACAAGATCTACACTTGTTTGTAAGCCTGGAATTGCCTGATTGCCCTAGAATTGCTTTGCTCTACTTCCTGCCTGCCTGATATCCCTGTAAATCTTTGCCTGTCTGGACAGCAAGTTTATCCCAGTCTTAGTGAATTGCTGGCTCTTCTGTCATTACAACACGGATAATAAAACTGTATTTATTATTGTACCATTATTTAGAGATAAAGTGTTTAACCCTAAAGCTCTTGGTACTGTGTTTGTTACCATATCCCAAAACTATAGCCTAGCAGGGTCACCTCAGACCTTGAGCTAGAGAGGCTTTTTCCACTGGATTATCTTTTTCATGTGTACTTTATGGGAATGTATGTACAGACACAGTTCCATTATCATATTAAAAAAGTAAAAAAAAAAAAAAATTTCCCCTAGATAACTCTGGATAGATAAATCACAAAGAAGGGAAGAATAGAGAGTTGGACTATGGTCAAAGAGTCTATAAAAGGCCCAAGAGAGTTTGGCCCCCAGCAGTATTTTTGGATACAAAATCAACATGGTTTAAGGTGAGTGGAAATAATTTTCTTATCTCCAAAATAATTAGTCAAAGGAGATTCTCGAGTACTGGTTTCTTCTTATATTTCTTTCAGTAAAGAGATTCTGTAAAATATTTAATGTGGAAAAAATTCAAGCAACAACTGAAATAACTTGATATTAATTCTCTTACTAACTAAGATTTAATACCAGTAATAATTCACCCACTGTGTTCGTTCCCACGTATAAAATATTGTGCCAGTTTTGGCTGAGAAGGGTTAATTCTCCTCACTGTGGGGGTCGGCTACCTTTCCAGCTTCCCGCGCTCTGCCGCGTGGCGGGGGAGGGGCTGGGAGGGGCGGGGCCATGGTGGGGGCAGCTGACCCCGACTGGCCAATGGCAGGTTCATTCCATACCATGTGACACCATGACCAGGATATTGGGGGGGGGGGCAGTTGCGGCTCAGGGGCGGCATTGGGTCGGCGGGCGGCGAGCGGCTGTGGCGCGTGCGTTTTGTTTCGGCGGTTCGTTCCCCCTCTCCCCTCCCCTCCCTTCCCCCCTCCCCCGGGGCTTTGCGCCTCTTGTTGTTCTCCTTTACATTGCATTTCTGTTGTTGTTTCTTTTAATTTTAATTATTAAACTGTTCTTATCCCACCCCACGAGCGTTACCCTTCTGATTCTCTCCCCCATCTACCTGTGGGGGAGTGAGCGAGCGGCTCTGTGGGGCTGAGCTGCTGGCTAAACCACGACAAACATTTACTTTATTTATTTCTTTATTTAGTTATTTGTGTATTTGTGCATTTATTTATTTTCCCTGAGATAGATTATGTCATCTCCTCTACCTCTCTTGTGAATGCTTTAAGCACAAGACTATACTGTATTCTCAGTTGGAGCTCTGTAGAATAGCTTTGTCAGGAGACATTAGGCCTTTTTTGTGACATAACACTTCAAATCTTTAAGAATGATGAAAATTTAGCATACTTGGTCTGCTGTAAAAGATTTTATATTCCAGTCTTCACTCTACTTAATGTATATTTCTGTATCTCTGTAAGGAGGCTGAATGTCCACAGTAGTACTCTATATGATCCCATAGCACAGGAATTATGTATTCATCATTACAGGCAGGGAATCCAGAGGCATTTTTCCCTCTTTGTGAAAATACAGCTTGTCCCTCACAGACTTCACAAATTCCAATTCAAATTCACATATAAACTCGCAACTAACACATTATACTCTATCAGTAAGAAGTTTTTTGTTTGTTTGTTTGTTTTTTTGGGGGTGTCAAATGATTTGTGTTATTAAGCAATCTAATGATTACCTTATCTTTACTTTTGTTGTGCTAATTTTTTGGGTGTGCATTTGGTGCTTTTGACAAATAACATTTACTCAGCTAGAAGACTATTACTGCTTTTTGGAGAAGGAAGAAGTATCAGTGAACTGAAAAGACCTGGATGAAGCAGCATTACAGAGATAACTGTAACTCATTTAGTAAGTGTTGAGCACTGTGCAGGTGAATATCTTTCTTTCTAATTAACATTAGAATTTACTTAGGAGTACCCTATACTTATTGTAGAGGCCTGGTTTTAAGGTGTATGGGAAAACTACATCTAACATTGTGACTTTAATTGCAAAAAAATCATTACAAAGCCAAACTGTGCTGGAATTTGTCATGTCTAGCTCTGGCATCCATTGTGTGGATAAGCACTTTTCCTAAACTATTCCTTATTTATTTATTCATGATATAATTATCTTAGATTAAATATGACTGATTGTCCTTATATGTGATATGGTGTCTACCCTAATTATTTAACAGCAGCAGCATAAGTCATGCAGCATCTTTTAATATCACCTGAAAAGCTCAGCACTCTCTCTGTCAGATAAGCATCTTATCCACTCCCCTTACTTTTGCCTTTGCACATAAGACTTACACATTTATCTTAGTACTTCTGCAAAGCACTTTGAAGCATCCACTACAAAAATGTCAGAAGATAATCACATATCACAAAGTTCAAAAATAAAGAATGTATTCAGCAGAGAAAATACAGCCTATAAAAGGAAGAGTTCTTTATTTTTTCCCCAAGGTTACAGAAGACTTCTCTCACCTACTCTCAGTCTGTCAAGGAAAAGATAAGTAGGTAGATAGGTAGGTAGATAGACATACAGACATAGGCAAGAGGGGTTCTTTCAGCAAATCAGAAAGGGAGAGGAAAAAAAGGGAGAAGACATGAGTATTCTGTAAAGATCAGTAACAATAACTAAAAGACACAAACAAGTCAAAACACAGTATAGTTTGACAATAATGAATAAAGAATGAGTTACTGTAACTGTTCCTATACTAAGTACAGAGGGAAATAAACTTCATTGCAGATAATTGCTTTTCTTTTTCTTTTCCTTTTTTATTTTCTTCTGCTAGCAACATTATTTATTTTTGTTTTCCTGGATTTTTTTTTTCCTTCCAAATATTTTTGCTGGTTTATTGAAGTTGAGTACGTATTATTCTGTAGTAAAAGACTTAGGTAGGAAAAGGTCACTAGATCCCAAGAGAAATGTCTCCAGACAGGTCTCTTTGATATAAGACATGGTTAACAACTAACCTAAGGAAAGATACATATGAGGTTGGCAGGCAGCTCTGAAGATCAATTAGTCCAAATCCCTGCTCAAAGCAGGCTGCACAGGACTGTGTCCATTCACATTTTTAATATCTCCAAAGATGAAGACTCCACAACCTCTCTGAGCAACCTGTGACACTGCTGTCACCCTCAGAGTAAAAAGTGTTTCCTGATGCTCAGATGGAATTACAAGGGTATGTTGTTGGCTTAGGGTCAGCTTGTTGCTCACCAGGACCCCCAGGACATTTTCTGCAAAGCTGCTTTCCAACTGGGTTGTCCCTACCTTGTACTGCTGTGTGGGGTTTTTCCTCCTCAAGTGCAGGACTTGCACTTCTTGTTGAACTGCATGAGGTTCCTATCAGCCTATTTCTCCACCCTCTCCAAATCCCTCTTGATGGCAACACAACCTCCTGGTGCATCAGCCACTCTTCCCAGTTTTATATATTTATAATATATAATATTTATAAATTATATAAATAATATCTAAATTTATACTTGCCAGCTAGAACTCAGTCTGACCACTGTTGTAAGAGATAACAAAAAATGCTTTAACAAATACATTAACAACAAAAAGAGAACCAAAGACAATCTCCATCCTCTATTGGATGCACAGGGGAACATTGCCACCGAGGATGAGGAAAAGGCTGAGGTACTTAATGCCTTCCTTGCCTCAGTCTTTCATAGTCAGACCAGTTATCTTCAAGGTATTCAGCCCCCTGAGCTGGAAGGCAGGGATAGGGAGTAGCATAAACCCCCCATAACACAGCAGGAAGCAGTTTACGAACTCCTGCTCCGCCTGGACACTCACAAGTCTATGGGGCTGGATGGGATCCACCCAAGAGTACTGATGGAGCTGGCAGAGAGGAGCTTGCCATGCCACTCTCCATCATTTATCAGCAGTTCTGGTTAAACAGGGGAGGTCCCAGATGGCTGGAGGCTCGCCATTGTGACACCCATCTACAAGGACAGAAGGAGAATCTGGGTCAGTACAGGCCAGTCAGCCGGACCTCAGAACAGGGAAAGATCATACAGTGGTTCATGTTAAGTTGGCTCACCAGGCATGTGCAGGTCAAACATGGGATCAGGCTCATCCAGCATGGGTACACGAAAGGCAGGTCCTGCCTGACCAACCTGATCTCCTTCTATGACCAGGTGACCCGCCTCGTGGATGAGGGAAAGGCTGTGGATGTTGTCTACCTGGACTTTAGCAAAGACTTTGACACTGACTCCCACAGCATTCTCCTGGAGAAGCTGGCAGCACATGGCTTGGACGGGTGTACTCTTCACTGGATAAAAAGCTGGCTGGATGGCCGAGCCCAGAGAGTTGTGCTGAACGGAGCTAAATTCAGTTGATGGCCGTCACGAGTGGCGTTGCCCAGGGTTCAGTGTTGGGGCCAGTCTTGTTTAATATCTTTCCCAATGACCTGGATGAGGGGATTGAGTGCTCCCTCAGTAAGTGTGCAGATGAGACCAATGCCGATCTGCTGGGGGGTAGGAAGGCTCGGCAGAGGGATCTGGATAGGCTGGCTGGCTGGGCCAAGGCCAACTGTATGAGGTTTAAGAAGGCCAAGTGCTGGGTCCTGCACTTTGGTCACAACAAACCCACGCAACACTACAGGCTTGGGGAGGAGTGGCTGGAAAGCTGTCCGTCGGAGAAGGACCTGGGGGTGCTGGTTGACAGCCAGCTGAACATGAGGCAGCAGTATGCCCGGATGGACAAGAAGGCCAACGGCATCCTGGCTTGTATCAGGAACAGTGTGGCCAGCAGGAGTAGGGAAATGATCATGTCCGTGTACTTGTCACTGGTGAGGCCACACCCCAATTACTGTGTTCAGTTTTGGGCCCCTCAGTACAAGACGGACATCGAGGTGCTGGAGCGTGTTCAGAGAATGGCAACAAAGCTAGATAAAGTCTGGAGAACAAGTCCTGTGAGGAGCTGCTGAGTGAACTGGGGTTGTTTAGCCTGAAGAAGAGGAGGCTGAGGAGAGATCTTATCACTTTCTACAACTACCTGAAAGGAGGTTGTAGTGAGGCAGGTGTTGGTCTCTTCTCCCAAGTTACTAGTGGTAGGATGAGAGGAAATGGTGTCAAGTTGCATCAGGAGATGTTTAGGTTGGATATTAGGAAAAATGTCTTTACTGCAAGAGTGGTCAGGCATTGGAACAGGCTGCCCAGAGAGGTGGTGGGGTCACCATTTGTCATGGTTTTGGCTGGGATAGAGTAAATTTTCTTCACTGCAGCTGACATAGTGCTGTGCTTTGGATGTAGTATGAAAACAATGTTGATAACACACTGATGATTAGGTTGTTGCTGGGTAGTGCTTGTAGTAGTCAAGGTCGTCTTTAGCTTCCCATGCTCTGCCGGGTGCACAAGAAGCCGGGAGGGGAGGGGGCACAGCTAAGAGAGCAAATTCAAACTGACCAAAGGCATATTCCATAGCATGTGATGTCATGCCCAATACGTTAACTGAGAGGAGCTGGCTGGGGGAGGAAGGCAGCAATTCACAGCTCAGGAATGGGCAGCATTGGTCAGTGGGTGGTGAGCGGTTTTATCATTTGTGTTTCTGTTTTTTTTTTTCCTTTTCCATATTTCTTTATTATTATTATTATTATTATTATTGTTGTTGATGTTGTTGTTGTTGTTGTTGTCGTTGTAATTATTAAACTGTGCTTATCTCAACCCACAAGTTCTTTAGCTCTTCCGATTCTCTCCCCACCCCACAGGGGTCGGGGGAAGTGAGCAAGTGGATGCGTAGCATTTAGTTGCCGACTGAAGCTGAACCACGATAGGCCATTTTAGGACCCAACGAGGAGCATGAAGGGTTTGAGACAATAGCAGTTGCTGGTCACAGCATTGATTCATCTGTTCTCAATATTAGTTTGTCCAGTATAGACCATGCTGATTGTAAAGTACACATTAAAAATTGCTGTTGGTTCTTGTAGTTTGCATTGCTCTGATGTGATTAGAGATATTTTGCCTAGGAGATTTGTTATTAAAACACTAGCCTTGAGCATTATTGGTTATTTGGGTCTTGCATGGAAGGCATTACTGTACTTCGGCTACCACCTCATGGAGACAATTAGCAATCATACCTCCTCCTCTGAGAGGTTTTTTATGGAGAAAATACAGAATGGCACCTTAGCTACCATCTTCTATAACGCCTCGTCCTTCATTACAACAACTTTTCAGTATCTTGAACAGCCTTGGATAGTAAAGATATAGCTGTTTATATTGCTTTGGCAGACGGTGACAGTTCTGTCTAAGGTAAATAAGCAATTTAAGAATATCATCCAGAGATCTGCCCCACGGCTCGATAGTTATGCGTGGCAGGGTATGTGGGATAGTATGGGCAAATGCCTAAGACAGTGGGCACCCACAGTGTCATGGGACTTCACCCCTGAACAAGTGCAGAATCCTGAAAAATCAGTAGAATATTTGGAAGAAGTATGCTGTCACCCTGGCAATTCCAGAGAGATACAAATCACTGCAATGTGCTGGGGCCTGGCCCATGCCTATTGAGCCCTGTTTAACACTATTCAGTACCACCAAGGGGAAGAGAAGGCCTCTGGATCTAAAAAGACAAAGACAAGGAAAACAACAAGCACAGCGGCCACTTGAACCCCCATGACAGACACTGCGGCTACTCCAACCCTGGTGACAAGCACAGTGGCCACTTGAACCCCCATGACAGACACTGCGGCTACTCCAACCCCGGTGACAAGGGTTGCAGCTGAAGCAGCGGACCAACCCGTGCCAGTATCACTCGCCCCTATGCACAAGAAGAAATCTTGGAAGAGAAAGTCAACTTGTTCAGAAAGAGATAATGAAGAAGCAGAGCCATCACAAGAAGAGGAGGAGGAAGAACTTGTACATGAAATGGAAACTACCCGATCCCTATCCTTAAGTGAGTTGTGGGATATGCAAAAAGATTTTGGCCGTCATTCAGGAGAGCACATTGTCACCTGGCTGCTCTGATGCTGGGATAATGGGGCCAGTAGCCTGGAACTAGAGGGGTAGAAGCCAAACAACTGGGATCCTTCTCTAGGGAAGGGGGCATTGACAAAGCAATTGGAAAAGGAACACAAGCCTTCAGCCTCTGAAGGCGGCTCCTGTCTGGAGTGAAGGAAATGTACCCCTTCAAAGAAGATATTGTATTTTGCCTAGGAAAATGGATGACCATGTACAAAGGTATCCAGTACCTGAGGGAACTAGTTGTGCTTAAGGTGATTTATGGTGACCTAGATGATCAACAGTCATCCAAAGATCCAGATGAAGCCCAGTGCACATGACCCATGTGGTGGAAGTTTGTACGGAGCGTACCATTGACGCATGGGAACTCATTGGCAGTAATGTCCTGGAAAGATGACGAGGCACCAACGGTGGCAGAGTTGATTGATAAACTCTGGGAGTATGAAGCAAATCTCTCTTCCTCCCTCATCTCAGCTGTGGAGAAACTGTCCTGGGAGGTCCAGCAATTCAAAGAAGATATATCCTACTCCCCAGCTGTATGGACCAGTATCTCAGCCATTAGGAGTAAGCGTCCGTTTGCTCCAACGAGAAGATACACACGACAGGGCACCCTATGGTTTTACCTGCATGAGCATGGAGAGGACATGAAGAAGTGGGATGGAAAACCTACCTCGACCCTAGAGGCATGGATACCTGAGCTGCAAGGAAGAACAGTCACTCAGAGGGTTTTCTCCAGGAAAGCTGCTGCTCCAGTTTCCGGTTAGCAATTCCCTAGACAGAGGAGCAGAAGCACTGATTTTGTTTCTGATCTTAACAGAGACACTTGTGATTTTATTTACAAGAAATGATTGATGAATGCCATGATCAGGACTAGAGGGGCCCTGCCTCCAGCCAGGTGGAGGAAAGGGATAACCAGGCTTACTGGACTGTGTGGATCCGATGGCCTGGCACATCTGACCCACAAGAGTATAAAGCTTTAGTGGACACCAGCACACAGTGCACCTTAATGCCATCAAACTATATAGGGGCAGAACCCACTTGCAATGCTGGAGTGACAAGGGGATCCTAAGAGCTAACTGTATTGGAGGCCAAAGTGAGCCTAACTGGGAATGAGTGGCAAAACCATCCTATTGTGACTGGCCCAGAGGCTCCGTGCATCCTTGGCATAGACTGTCTCAGGAGAGGGTATCCCTGGAGGTGTTCAAAAAAGATGTAGACATGGTACTTTGAGACATGGTTTAGGAGGCATGGTAGTGTTGGATTGATGGTTGGACTTGGTGATCTTAGAGGTCTTCTCCAACCTTAATGATTATATGATTCTATGATATCATCTGCAGACTTGCTGAGGTTGCACTCTACACCATCATCCAGAACAGTAATGAATATGTTACCAGTATTGGTCCCAGCATTGGTCACTAGGTTACATCCCTAATGAATGGCCTCCAGATAGATGTTTCACTGCTGATCACAGCTCTTTAGCCTGGCTGCTCAGCCAGTTTTCAGCTCACCTCACTGTCACTTGTCTAGTCTGCACTTCCGCACTTTGTTATTGAAAATATTCTGATAGTATTAAAAGTGTAGTATAGATTATGTTGAATTCTGCTAGCTGCTTTTATGCCTTTGTCTTTCTGTTCCCACCATGTTTTCAAGGCTGTATAGGTAAGGCTGCAACTTTTTCACGTGTTTATGATACACAAAGAAGGAAGTAAACCAAATAAATAAGAAGTTAGGTATTTCCAAGGGAATCACAGAACTAAGATTTCTGTTTAAGATGTATTGTTTTTACACTAGAGAAAGTCTCTTCTGCCATATAATCTCATTACTGTTTAGTACATTTTTTGAGGATAAAATATGTCTTCAGATCTTGTAACACAGAAGTAAACATTATTTTAAAAATATATCATAAGTCTCCCCCAAGAAAACCCACCACACTACTTTTTAACATAGTTTCAATATGCAAAATTTTCGCTTGAACCCAGCTTAGTTAAGTGTTTTATTTACTCCATCTATGAGATGGAATCTTATCGATTCCATCTATAAGAAAACAAAGAAATAAACAAACAAACAACAAACAAAAACCTGTTTCAAAGTCTTTATCTCTGAAACCTGAAAATGATCCCTTTGTGATGGAACAAACAAACCCCACTAAATGAAATGTTGTGTATGTCTATATGGAAGACAAACAACATGATATCATTTTGATCAATATGGTGCTTATGAAAGGTGCCCTTAAGACCTCTGGAGACCAGCATTTCCTTTTATCCACATAAGCAGCTCAGTGAAAATGAAGCATGTTTCCTTGTGTTGTCTGCCCGTAGGCAGACAACTCAATTCTGACATGCCATACCTGCAGGTGTCGCTCATTTAACCCCTAAAAAAAGAACTTTAACAAAAGAAATTGGTTGTACGTATCACTTTTGTGATGTAGAAATCAATAACATTTCATACAGACCAGCAGTCATCCTAGTTACTTTTACCTGGTATAAACCTCAGCTGAATTTGAACTAGTGACCTGCAGATGAAAGGCTTAGCGTAATGTTACAGACAGCTTCCCATCCTTTGCCTCAACTCATGCTGATGTTCCTTGTACCCTGTAGGAAACTTTTTATGAGTTTGGAAAGCTGGAGACTGTATTTCTGTATGTTGTGTGGCAGGTTGTACTCATGCTCTTGCAGCAAGAAATGTTAAGATAAAGAAATCTTTCTATCATGTTGGATAAAAGATAAAATTCAGCACATCTGAAGTATTAATTTCCACTTAGCAGTTGCTCCTGCAAGTCAATAAATAGCACATGTGGGATTGGCGGCTTTCTTCTAAAATGACCAGATATCCAACCTTCATTGTTTTTTGTGTTCTAAAATGAAAACTGCATTCTTCTTCCAAGTATTTATCCTTAAAGAACATTCTAAATTTCTCAGAGTTCCTGTGTTAGCTTGACAATACTCAATCAACTTCACTGTCCTTTCATGCAAGCACTAACTCTTTATGTCCCTGGGAATATCTTGGCTGTATACTTGCTGTAGTATCACAGACTGAATACATGCTAAAAGGGAGAATGCCTGCAGCTAAGGATAGAGAAGTTTTCTGTATATGACTTAGAATCAGAATGTGAGCTATCATGGATTCCTCTGGAGTTTTAACAGCCAAAACCACAGAGCTTTTATGTTTTGCTGACTTCTGAGTGCTATCTTATAATTTTTAGCACCCAGACATAACTGAATCATTTGAGGTCCAACACTCTATTAATAATTCTGCATGTTAGACATCTGCCCACACAAACATCATGTATTATAGCCTGTGTATTCACACTTACTGAAAGACTTGATTGCAACCAGATGGTACTTTAAAAGTTTGGGGCATTTCTAAAATAAGTGAGGATGCTGGTGGAGGGTTGTTTTCCGGCTGCTGATCAGAGAGATAATATGTTAAGGCTTTCAAACACCTGCTGTTTGTGTCACAGTTTTCAAAATAGCTGACAAAATGAGCAAGATCCTTATTTTATGGTTTCATTATGAGTAGTCCTTTGCAAAATGCAATTCTCTGTGATTTTAATTTTCCAGCATCCAAAATGAAGTTTCATAACAAGTTTCAATTGCTGTAGCAATTAGCAGGATGGGGAGTAATTTTATTTTCTCCACTTTTTTTTAGTTAACAAATTAAAGATTTTGATTTGTCAGCATTGACAGGTACCTTTCCCCCCAGACTTATCTTCCCATTTGTCTGTGATCAACCTGCTGACTCATAAGGAATCAAGAAGGGTGTTACTTTTTTTCTGCTTAACCTGGGTGCAGTTATAAATTCAACTGCTTCTTTCATCTGGGATCTTTTCCTGCAGTATGATGCTAACCTACCATTCAATCAAAAATCTCAGTCACTAATCAATTATTCACCATGTGATGGCAAGGCTCTATGAATTCTTTTAAGATTCGTATTTTGCCATTCTACAGGCAGTTACTGAGAAGAGAAGATTAACATTGCATAACCACTCTCTCAAAGTAACCATTTTGCCCACATTTCTGCCATACCATTTTGGGAACAAAAGTGTTTAAGTTTGCCAGTTACGCTTTGGTTTTGGTTTTGGAAACTTTTGCATTATGGTTTCATAAGATCTCATATCTGAGAGACAGTCTTTTTCTAAAAGATACACCGTTCCTCTTGTCAACATGTTGTGCCAACAACCATACCGTTTTTCATTTCAGTGACAGAGCCCTAGGTTTTGTGTTTCTTCATCTCTCTCTCTCTCTATATATATATATATATTATTTTAGGGAGAGTAGAAAATCATTTTCCCAAATTGAAGGTAAGTCCTTAGTACAGTGGTTGTCTGACCAGTTTATACTTCATTTAATTTCTTGTAAGGTGTCTTTGAACACATGAAAGTAATGACATTACAAGCTAAAACTGAAGATGAACTGAATGATGACAGTGTCAGCAGTGTCAAGTTGTCTTGTTCTGCAAGAATTTCTGAGATACCACAGTAATCTCTGTGTTAAAGGGCAATTCGAAAAGATAGGTATTTATCTTTTCCCGTATTTTGATGAGAATTCAATGGACATTCTAAGTTCTGTATTTATTAAGTTACATATATTTTAAAATTAAGTATTGGGGGAAAAGTCATTTTAGAAGGCAAAGTGAAAGCATTCTCATTCCAGAAAGGAATGACTAACTCAAGGCAGCTTTATCAGAATGTCATGTTCCATGTTTTTCCAAACAAACATGACTCCAAACCACATCTTCTTACAAAACAGTTTTATTATCCCTGAGGTGGCACAGGGGAAGTGCATCTCTGAATTAGCTTGATATAAGACCACAAATCAACTGAATCTCTACTGCATGCAAAAACAGAATTGGAAGGAACCAGTTGAGCCCTTGTGCTCAGTCCTCCATGGCTCCAGCCAGCCTTATAATGCTGTTCAGTCTAGCTGAGTTAAGAAAATATCTATGGCAAGTAGTACTTATCTACATGCATAAACACACACAAAGCACCTCACGCAGTATTTTGATGAAGTGCAAAAGACCAAAACACAGAAGATGAGAGGATGGGAGATCAAGAATATTGTTTAGCAGCTTTAGAAGAAAAAAAAGTTGGGTGCTGATGATTGCCTTGATATGCAAAATATACATACACCTCACTGAGGACAGCCATTAAAAAGATTTTTATGTTAAAAAAAACTGATTTGGTTGTGTCTTGGCTTATATATTTCATTCAGCTGGATAGTCTGGTATAGAGTAATAGCTAAAGTAAATGAAAAAGAAAAAATATTCCATGTGGAGAACGTGATATGTACCTGCTTTATGTCAG